>NC_088222.1:31124729-31234729 GCF_036934945.1 Oncorhynchus masou masou | reverse complement strand
CTGTTCCATTTGTATGAAATAAACAAAGGTTAGGTGGTGTCAGTTATTTACTGCAGTGAATCATTACTCTCTTCTGCTATAGATTTGAATCAGCTTGAGTGCCATTGTAATATGAAAACAAATGATGAATACTAAAGAGAGTTCACCAACTGTCTTCTTTTATGGTAAAGATCTCAACCATATTTCCAAGCAATGCATTACAACAAATTCCTTGAAATGTTTAAGAAGTTAGAAAAGCAGACATCCTCCATAAGTTATTCTATTTCATGTCATGCTTTTATATATACAGTGGGGCAAAAAAAGTATTTAGTCAGCCACCAATTGTGCAAGTTCTCCAACTTAAAAAGATGAGAGAGGCCTGTAATTTTCACCATAGGTACACTTCAACTATGACAGACAAATTGAGAAAAAAAAATCAGAAAATCACATTGTATGAATTTTAATGAATTTATTTGCTAATTATGGTGGAAAATAAGTATTTGGTCACCTACAAACAAGCAAGATTTCTGGTTCTCACAGACCTGTAACTTCTTCTTTAAGGGGCTCCTCTGTGATCCACTCGTTACCTGTACATATATATATTTTTATTATCTCAAAATCGAATTAAGTAGTACCTTACTGTGATTGTTTTCAATTAAAATGGTCAAAAATAAACAAAAATAGCTTCTTAGCAAAGAGCAACTTCTCAAGCAAGATTGTTTTAGGTCTGTCTGTGAGTGGTCTGAGTTGGGAGGGGAAAACTGAAAACAATCTGTTTTTGGCACAAAGATTTGGAACTCTCTTTTTTATTGGTCTATTAACAAATGTGTGTTGTCACCAGGGAGGCCAAACTCCACTCCACCAAAACAGGCTGAAATTTCAGTCGGTCTTTTCAAACAGCTCTTACACTGAAAGGAAATTATCATAATTGTATGTTTTCACAATATTATTCCAACCACATAGTGTGGAAATATATATATAAAAATCATGTTTTTGACTGCACTGGGCCTTTAAAGGAAATGTTTCCTAATAACTTCCTTTATCACCTTTGTTGGTTCCTCAGGAGGATGCTGAATGTGCGGCTGAATGTGACCTCCTGACTGGGGATCCCAGCCCTCAATTAACCTGGACCAAAGGAAGAGTTCGGGGTGGGTGTGTGAGAGGAAGGCCTCTCCACAACATGTAACTGGAAATCAATGAGATCCAACGCATTCCGTTCAAGGAGGATATCAGATTTTCCTTGAATTTTAAAGAAAAGTTTTAAAAGATTGTCCAGCTATAAAATGTCCTGCTTTGGGGAGTTACATGGCTTCAATCGACCCTGCATTGCAGGGTAACTGCTTGTCAGTGTAAGCTAGATGGCGCTATATGTATTCATAAAGATTCAATAAAGTCTGCAAATGAGGCAAAAATACTGTTGACAAGAAAACATGAATAAAACATGCCTACACACATGTTTTCTCTACATGCAGAAGAAGACCTATGGAGAAAACGTTAAGCTTGCTAGGCTTCTCATCACCATTCAAATGATGGCTGAAGCTCCACAAAATGTGGCAGAGACATCTGGGTTTTACATCCCAACACGTCTCATTGAAAACGAATAAACATGTTTAATTTAATCCAAACCCAGATGCTTTGAGTCTATGCAGAAATATAACTGTAATGTTGAGACAATGAGTCAAATGAGTTTATCCGTAACAAACTTTGTCATTATCACTTTGTGATTGGTATTGAGAACGTCCTCAGAGCTGAAACGTCAACATCAGTTATATTATATATATTGTAAATCCCCTCGTCTTGTTTTTCCTATTGGATAACTTTGTCCATAATAGGCCTACGTTCTGTGTTCACAAGAAGAAGAAAAAATATTTCACTCTGTTCAATTTTAAAGTGACCAGACAAAGTCCTATGTTTATGATTAATAGGTCATCTCCTCACTGTTTATATCTGATGCTTAATCACATTTCAATTTCCACTCAGATAAAGTACTATTATCCTGTAGGTTTGGGAATAAATCAAAATCAAATCCTATCTAATTTTATTTGTCACATGCGCCGAATACAACAGGTATAGACTTTACTGTGAAATGCCTACTTCTCAGCCCCTTTTTCCCAGCAAGAGTTAAAAGGTAAAACAATTAGCGAATAAAAAATAGACTAAAGCTGTGTATATGTGCGTCCCAACCCTGACACGGTCCTTACCAACCAGTGTTGTGAGGATTCAGAAGTCTCTGATGTTATGAAGTTGCACACAGTAGGAAGGATTGTGACTGTCTGTGTTCAGGAAGACGAGCATAATAAACATGTACAGCCAACCAGCACCCCTCTGTCCCTCAGGCATATCCTTATTCCAGCCCACTGATGGCTTATGACTTATTATTCTAGACTGGCTGGTGTGTTTGTTGACACGTTGAACCACTTTAGTGGCTCTAATGAATCCGATCTGAATAACATTGCCATTGATCGAGGAAACAGACACGACGCACAATAAAGTTTGTTCTTTCTATTTCATTCCTCCGTTTTTCCAAGAAACAAAGTGACATTGTTTACACCACAGGCAAGACTCATCAGCATTATTCTGTTTTGAACAGAAATCTTTTCCATAACATTTTCATGAACCCCATTCCCATATCCCTCCCCTGAAGCCTACTCCCTTACACACAGAATACTGTACATACCCATAGATCCTGCCCCTTCTCCTTTACAATACATTATACATCATTGTCAGTCATTGTAATATTAATAGCATTGAAATAAGTATACAGCTCTCTCCTTGGTAATAGGAATTATTACCATGATTGTACATATCATACCCTTTTCCCACAACTATTGGCATGTATTTTGATATGATGAGGGGTCTCAGTATATATATATATATATATATATATATATATATATATATATATATATATATATATATATATATATATATATCTCATTTCTACATCACTTTGTATGGCGTTATGCTGAACACACTACAGCCACAGAGAACACATCTCTGCAGTTCACCACACAAAGAATATTCAGACTTGACAGAATTCTGTTTATTCTAGAATGAAAAGCGCCTTTATACAGCTGTTTTATCATGTGAGAGTTAATATAGAAAATAATAAGGCATTAAAAGACACCACTAAAACAAATGAGAGGTAAAACGATACCCAGTAAAATACAAAGCTCTTGATTGGACTTTTCCATAGCTACGGTGGTTGAAGCAACATGTGGGGAAGTTAAGGTGTGATCCTGAACCCTTCTCAGACAACCCTGGGGAAGTTAAGGTGTGATCCTGAACCCTTCTCAAACAGCCCTGGGGAAGTTAAGGTGTGATCCTGAACCCTTCTCAGACAGCCCTGGGGAAGTTAAGGTGTGATCCTGAACCTTTCTCAGACAGCCCTGGGGAAGTTAAGGTGTGATCCTGAACCTTTCTCAGACAGCCCTGGGGAAGTTAAGGTGTGATCCTGAACCCTTCTCAGACAGCCCTGGGGAAGTTAAGGTGTGATCCTGAACCCTTCTCAGACAGCCCTGGGGAAGTTAAGGTGTGATCCTGAACCTTTCTCAGACAGCCCTGGGGAAGTTAAGGTGTGATCCTGAACCCTTCTCAGACAACCCTGGGGAAGTTAAGGTGTGATCCTGAACCTTTCTCAGACAGCCCTGGGGAAGTTAAGGTGTGATCCTGAACCTTTCTCAGACAGCCCTGGGGAAGTTAAGGTGTGATCCTGAACCTTTCTCAGACAACCCTGGGGAAGTTAAGGTGTGATCCTGAACCTTTCTCAGACAGCCCTGGGGAAGTAAAGGTGTGATCCTGAACCTTTCTCAGACAGCCCTGGGGAAGTTAAGGTGTGATCCTGAACCCTTCTCAGACAACCCTGGGGAAGTTAAGGTGTGATCCTGAACCTTTCTCAGACAGCCCTGGGGAAGTTAAGGTGTGATCCTGAACCTTTCTCAGACAGCCCTGGGGAAGTTAAGGTGTGATCCTGAACCTTTCTCAGACAACCCTGGGGAAGTTAAGGTGTGATCCTGAACCTTTCTCAGACAGCCCTGGGGAAGTTAAGGTGTGATCCTGAACCCTTCTCAGACAGCCCTGGGGAAGTTAAGGTGTGATCCTGAACCTTTCTCAGACAGCCCTGGGGAAGTTAAGGTGTGATCCTGAACCTTTCTCAGACAGCCCTGGGGAAGTTAAGGTGTGATCCTGAACCTTTCTCAGACAGCCCTGGGGAAGTTAAGGTGTGATCCTGAACCTTTCTCAGACAGCCCTGGGGAAGTTAAGGTGTGATCCTGAACCTTTCTCAGACAGCCCTGGGGAAGTTAAGGTGTGATCCTGAACCTTTCTCAGACAGCCCTGGGGAAGTTAAGGTGTGATCCTGAACCCTTCTCAGACAGCCCTGGGGAAGTTAAGGTGTGATCCTGAACCCTTCTCAGACAGCCCTGGGGAAGTTAAGGTGTGATCCTGAACCTTTCTCAGACAGCCCTGGGGAAGTTAAGGTGTGATCCTGAACCTTTCTCAGACAGCCCTGGGGAAGTTAAGGTGTGATCCTGAACCCTTCTCAGACAGCCCTGGGGAAGTTAAGGTGTGATCCTGAACCCTTCTCAGACAGCCTGGGGGGCTTTAGACCAACTGTCACGTCTGTTCAGAGTCTTTAGACATGACTATGAGGTAAGAGAAACTCACTAATGAAAATCCCCAATTAAGAAGAATCATTTTAAGGGAAGAAGAAAGAAAGGCATATAATAAAAGTCCCATTAAGCAATGCCATTAGCCTGTATGTTGAAACTAACTTAAGAGCAACAACAGCATAAGTCTACCATAGTGAAATATGAGTAATCTATTGGTCTATGTAATACAGGATTTTGGCACTAAATTTCTCCGCATTAAAGCACAAGACAGTGGCAGTAATGGGTGGGCTATGTTCAAATCACTAAAGTGATTTCATAAAACTGTGCCACCACATCAAAAATACCAATAGTTTTTCTGCAAGAGAATCTGACTGGTACAGGAGGGGTAGGGAAATATAAGGGAATGGGAAACTAGTGAGAATGAGTGAGGGTAACCGGTAGAATGTGAGGACACCAAAAAACACAGGCAGCCAGACACTTGAGTGTCTTTTGGGATACACAGATGATGTACCCTGGTGCCTGGTCTGTTTGTACTATCGTGCCAGCTCCTATGGTCATTTGGAGTTGGAAAGAAAGCACAAACAGATCTGGGAACAGGTAACATGGGATGTGTGTGTGATATGATTGTAATTGTCTGTGGTTATATAGAGGGGGGAACCTTAAAGCAGCATTTAGCAGGTGAAACAAAGAGTTTTCCCTGTTTCAGTAAAAAAAAAAAAAGCTGAGGGATGGGGCTGGAGAAAGGTAACCACTCTCAAATTCAGACAGAGCTATGGATGCAAGGACTGGCCATACATGATAACAAAATTATTGTATTAACCAAGTTTTGTTTACTTACATTTACTTTGATTACAAATGTTGGAGTAAATCAAGCTTATATTTGGGGTTCTGATGAGATACGAAAGAAGAACGAAGCTCATGAAGCAATTATACGTTAAATCCTTTAAGAATCAGTGGGCACATATCATCAATTTATAAGTCCAAAAATGGATGTAGCAACAGCAGATTGCCCCTTTAACAAGTAAGTGATTAAGGGATGAATATTATTATGAAATAAATGAAAGTTACCCTGTTGGTAATTGACAGGCTGTGGGAAGCCATAATGTGGTCTGGAAATATCATAATTAATTGATATCCATCTCCACTCTAATCATGCTCTTGCACACACACATGCCATACAGGAATGTTTAATCACATTGATAAGACATCCAATCCCCTTCTCAGCCTGTTTGTGTAATAATGTTCTGGCAAACAAGTATCTCAGCAGTAAATGTGACTACTATCAACCTCATCTACTCAGCTGGACCACATGTAGGACTATTAAAGTGTGTGTGTGTGTGTGTGTGTGTGTGTGTGTGTGTGTGTGTGTGTGTGTGTGTGTGTGTGTGTGTGTGTGTGTGTGTGTGTGTGTGTGTGTGTGTGTGTGTGTGTGTGTGTGTGTGTGTGTGTGTGTGTGTGTGTGTGTGTGTGTGTGTGTGTCTTTATGCAGCATTGGTTGTTGGCTGAGATCCAGCTGGTAGGGTTCAGGCAGGAAAGTGAGGGAACGAGAGCCTTCATTGTGACTGAAGCATGAGGCACAGCATAAAGTAAAAAGAGGCTATTTAAGTACTTTCACAAACACGGTAAGGCAGTTTGATTATTCTTACTATATAACTTTATATTACATTTTCAACATACAGTATTCACAATATTCTTAACAAAATTATATTCAAGACCAACATATTTCCCCTTCTAACAGACCTGTTCAACATTCCCTGTGTAAAAATGTCTACACTCAAAAAATTAGGCACTTTTTAAAAAGTATAATATATATATTTCTATATTTTTGTAGCTTTCATCAACATATGTATACTATATTGTTTTCTGTATGCACCTTTATACTATTTCACATTTTTATAACAATTTCCATGAAGTTTATGTTTAGGAAAATAAACAAAATATCATTAGATCCTTGTTGTTGGTTGGAGTTGCTGTAATCACTCTTGATTGGCTAGATTTTTCTACCTCAAATAACCACGTCGTGTTGGTTATAACCAGCAGTTTTTTTGGCACACATTAGTATTGGATAGCAACAACTGGAGAGGATGACAAATAGTTAATGATGATTTGATGGGTATATCTTCACCTCTGTTACTCCTCTTCCAGTGAGAAACATCCTGTTGTCCACCAACCCCACCATGGTTAGAAGGAGGAGTGTTGAACAGTGCTGCTCAATCCCGGGAGTAATGTCCACATGAAGATGTATCATTAACATTCTGAAAGAAAGGAAGAATAAATATAGGTGTTAACAAACATCATAACAGTACCATCAAGGAGAGGTCTAGGATCTAGGATATACAATCACCTCAGAAGCCTAATGGAAAAATGGTTGAGACGCCCGAAAAAAGGAGATCTCTTTCTTTGTCTCTATCTGTCTCACACTCGCATGTAACTGTAATGTCAATCAATAGATTTTGTTTTTTGTTTTCCTCGCTGTCTGTACACAGGTCATTAACAATGCCACTGGGAAACTCCTTTGTCTGTCTCCTTTTCAGTCTGTTTGAGAGTGAGCTCGACTGAATCCCCCCTCTCCCTCTCCCTTCCCCCCCACCCATTTCATTATGTGACATGTTTGAAAGCTGCATCAAATAATTATATTTTTGTCTTGTTTTCAGCATTACAAAAGCATGGCTTTTGAAAGCTAAAATAACATTACATCTCAGAGTGTATCACTTCAACAATGCAATTTTAATTGACACACAAACTGCATGATGTACAACAGAAAATTCAGCGAGAAAAGAGAATATTCATAGGACCATTGTGATTGATGACCTCACATGGAAGTGTTTGTGTGGATGGTGTTGCATCTTAGATGCTGGGTTCTTTACTGATGACTCCAAGACTTCACTAATTGTAAAACAACGGAATACATTTATTTCACATTCACACAGTTAACACAGCTGGCCATCACTCTTTGCTGCTTCAGCCCTACTAATAACCCTACTGCCTTCCCAGGTGACCCCCTCCCTTGCCTTTCATTAGCCAATCACAATATTTGGAGGGCAGTAACCCAATTACTATTAGTTAATTAAAACCATAACCCTTTTTGGAATTATTTTGATTGGTTATTCTGAATAATAAGGTTTCCAATACACCACAGAGGGTTGTGAGCAGCACTAGAGAGTAGAACAGACAGATATCAGGGTTCTGCTTGGGGACAACCAGCTTGGGGACAACGAGTGGATCCAAAAGACGGCAAAGGGGAGTAAACACTCAGCCCAATCACAAAACAAGGGACGCTTTGCATTCTTGGTCATTGCTTCAGTCGTGGCAACAACAACACAACACATTCCACTCCTGCTACACTAAATATGAGCCAACAAAAAACAGAGGACTCCTTATAATGTGGCCAAATCAAATTATCATGAATTTTTAAAAATACATTTTTTTTGTAAAGTCTAAAGAAACAGTTTTCAAAGAGGTTTATAAGGATGGCATTGGGCCTCCACCACCATGAGTAGCCTACGGTCCCGCACTACTCTTCTACATCACAGGAAGCCCATACAAAAGACCTGATGACTCAACCTCGGGTTGGACTGGTTCTGTTCTGTTCTGCTCAACAGCCCCATCTGCCTCCTCCACTGCTACTGTTACATTACTGCTTGTATAGTGACCTTAGTCAGTGCTGGAACTCTCAACACAAGCACTGTTGTAAAGAGCTGGAACACGGCCTTCTTCGTCCTCCGTACCTCCCTTCTCAAGGGTTCTCAGCTCTATTCTCTCGCTCATATTTCATCTGTTAACAAAGAATCTGCATTCTGTTCCCATAAAAACTCAATATTTCAACATCCACAACTAACTAAAAAGCATTCATCCCTCACTATTTACACTCACAGGCCAGTTTATTGGTACACCACCTGGTTCACGAAAATTGATGTCTCCTATAGACAGTGAGTCATGTGGTTATGGCTTGCTATATAAAGCAGGCAGACAGGCATCAAGTCATTCAGTTACTGTTTGATTGAACGGGATGGGCAAAAGGAGTGACCTAAGTGACTTTGAGTGTGGTATGATCGTCGGTCCAGTTTCTCAGAAACGGCCACCCTGCTGCGCTTTTCACGCAAGACAGTGTCTAAGGTTTACAGAGAATGGTGCAACAAACAAAAAACATCCAGTCTGCGGCAGTGCTGTGGGCGAAAACAGCTCGTTCGGGAGAGGTCGAAGGAGAATGGCAAGAATCGTGCATAACAGGCGGGTCACAAACAGACAACTAACAGCACAGTACAACAGTGGTGTGCAGAACGGCATTTTGGAATGCACAACTCGTTGATCCTTCAGTTGTACAACTGACTAGGTGGACACTGGACAATTGAGGAGTGGAAAAACATTGCCTGGAACATGACAGCGAGTTTAGTGTACTTGAGCAGCCTGCACAGTCCCCAGACCTCAACGCAATAGAGCACCTTTGGGATGCGATGGAACGGGCTGTTCACAGCATAAATGTACCACCATCTATTCCATTTTTTTAAATACATTTTTTTGTGTACTTTGTACCACTTTTGTGATATCCAATTGGTATTTTTACAGTCTTGTCCCATCGCTGCAACTCCCCTACGGAATCGGGCGAGGCGAAGATCAGGAGTCATGAGTCCTCCAAAACATGACTCTGTTAGAAGGGACCAACATCACTGTGGAATATTTCCGACACCTTGTAGAATTCCCTAAAGAATTCAGGATGTTCTGGAGGCAAGGGGGGTCTGACCAGGTTCTAGATGGGTGTACCTAATAAACTGTATACCTTCAACCAGAGTGGACAGATTACAATGTTAATCCATAAACCTCTCTCACCTCTTGCATCTTCCTCCATTGCAATGCAGTTTTGTTCCCTTTGATAAACATAAATTCTCCAGTCATTGGATCATATAAATACACTCTGGCTTCCATTTCTATATAACACACACACACACACACACACACACACACACACACACACACACACACACACACACAAAAACATCCTACAGCGTTTGCCACGTGAAAGTCTAAAGCCAACAAGCCACCCACACATCAACACAAACACCTGGCCACAATCCTGACCCCTCCACCTCCACCCATCTGAAATGGCTCATTACCAGTAGACAAATCAATTGGCTTCACTCTCTGAACGCCCACTTGTGATTACGAAAGACTCTCTATAGACAACCCTGAGCCTGGCAGGCAGCTATACAAATCTCAGCCTGGAAGGCAGCTCAACACTTCTCACAGACGGGAAGCCAATGTACACATCAGACATGGCTGAACGCTTTAGGGCAAAAACAAAGATCCATAAATCAAGTGTATCTGGCTGGGTGAGGAACTGAACATTGTACTAAGAGGAGTAACCACTTTATGCTTGGTGATTGTTGTTACCACACAAGAGCTGACTGGGCTGTTCAATCACACACTGAAGGATAAGCACCTTGGGGTTAAGGAAATGGTTTCACAACAAGGAGGAAATTAAAAAGAGAGAATGTGCTCAGTAGAACTGGGCAATGGGGAGGAGAGGAGAAGAGAGGGGGAGCAGAGTGAAAACAACAACACTTTCATTGGCATCACTAAGGAAACAAAAGGAATAGGACTTCCTTTGACGTAAGCAAAATCAAAGAACCCAAAATACCTGGCTCCTTTCTCGAGGCTCTGTAACACACTGTGTACATGCTGCTGACACAGGGCTCATGAGTAATCCTTTGACATACACTGACAGCAAACAATCTCTACCACAGGTGACGAAGACCACTGACACTGGTCAGGGTATGGTTAGATGTACAGCCTGCTGACCACCAGACATGTCATAGTTTATGGTTCAACTTCAGTCATCCGATTGAAGAATGCTAAAGGATGATGTCATGTAACCTAACCTGTATTCCACTTCAGTTCTTTATTCACGGCTTACGGTGCATCACCCAAAGGCTCTCCTTGACCTGAGAAGTGTTCATTAATTACACCAGCGGTATACACTGTAGAAGATGGTGTCCTTACAACAGTAACACAAGCTTTTAGAAAGGCAATCCTCCGGCTGCTAAGAGGGTAAGGGTTACAACAAAACATGAACTCTTAAACTCTTTTGTGTACATTTCTACAGAAATAAGAATTCCTTCATTGGATTTGGTTAGAATATATATATTTATATTTATATTTATATACATGTATATATATTTATATATGTCTATATATTCTAACCAAATCCAATGAAGGAATTCTTATTTATATATATATATATATATATATATATATATATATATATATATATATATATATATATATATATATATATTTATATATATATTTATATATATAAATATAAATTTTTATTTTTGGCAGTGAAACGAGGCTACTCGGGCCAAAAATAAAAATTAAGCCATCTAGTGTTCAGCGAAATAACCACACAATGTCATATACAGGTAGCCTAGTCAAATAATTAACATCCAATCACATTAACTGTTACACTAACGGTCCGTATGTAGCCAAACGTAGCTGCTGTACTGATGGTGCAAAAGCTATGACAGGGAGACATAGTGGTAACGCGTGTGCAAGCAGTTGCTCCCGACACCACTTGGGTACACTGCAGCGTCCAGAAGAGGCTCTTGCTTCCAAAACACTTTCCATCACTGTATGATTTGTTTTTGTGCATATTAACTCAAGCTTACGAACAATGTCAAACGTGATATAGAGAAGCACCTGAGTGAGTTGGGTACGCAATTACGCAGGTACTTTCCCAAAATGGACGACACAAACAACTGGATTCGTTATTCCTTTCATGCCCTGCCTCTAGTCCACTTACCGATATCTGAACAAGAGAGCCTCATCGAAATTTGCAACAAGCAGTTCTGTGAAAATTGAACTTAATCAGAAGTCACTGCCAGATTTCTGGATTGGGCTGTGCTCAGAGTATCCTGCCTTGGCAAATTGCGCTGTTAAGACACTGATGCCCTTTACAACCATGCACTTATGTGAGAGTGGATTCTCGGCCCTCACTAGCATGAAAACTAAATACAGGCACAGACTGTGTGTGGAAAATTATTTAAGACTGAGATTCTCTCCAATACAACCCAACATTGCAGAGTTATGTGCATCCTTTCAAGCACACCCTTCTCATTAACCTATGGTGAGTTATTCACAATTTTCGATTAACAAATAAGGTTTTATATGTAAGATGGCTAAAAAAGAGCAAAATGATTGATTATTATTATGTTATTATTTGCTCCCTGGTCCAATAAGAGTTCTTTGTCATTTCCCACGAGCCGGGTTGTGACAAAAACGCACACTCATCTTATGTTTAATAAATGTATTGTATATTGTGTGTGTGGAAGGCTTACAATGATGTCAAAAAATAACATTTGCGAATGTGCTGACCCTGGTGCTAGAGGGGGTATGCAGCCGGAGGATAAGTGTTTGAAGGGGTACGGGACTATAAAAGTTTGGAAACCACTGGTCTCGACAACCTCTCAGAGATGGACAAAAAGGTGACAGGGTTTGTTTGAGGTCATTTGAGAAGGAGTGTTGGTGTTACAGTTGAAGTCGGAAGTTTACATACACCTTAGCCAAACAAGTTTAAACTCAGTTTTCACAATTCCTGACATTTAATAGTCAGTAAAAATGCCCTGTCTTAGGTCAGTTAGGATCACCACTTTATTTAAAGATTGTGAAATGTCAGAATAATAGTAGAGAGAATTATTTATTTCAGCTGTTATTTCTTTCATCAAATTCCCAGTGGGTCAGAAGTTTACATACACTCAATTAGTATTGGGTAACATTGCCTTAAAATTGTTTAACTTGGGTCAAACGTTTCGGGTAGCCTTCCACAAGCTTCCCACAACAAATTGGGTCAATTTTGGCCCATTCCTCCTGTCAAAGCTGGTGTAACTGAGTCAGGTTTGTAGGCCTGCATGCTCACACATGATTTTTCAGTTCTGCCCACAAGTTTTTGTAGGATTGAGGTCAGGGCTTTGTGATGGCCACTCCAATACCTTGACTTTGTTGTCCTTAAGCCATTTTGCCACAACTTTGGAAGTATGCTTGGGGTCATTGTCCATTTGGAAGACCCATTTGAGACCAAGCTTTAACTTCCTGCCTGACTGATGTCTTGAGATGTTGCTTCAATATATCCACATAATTTTCCTGCCTCATGATGCCCTCTATTTTGTGAAGTGTACCAGTCCCTCCTGCAGCAAAGCACCCTCAAACATGATGCAGCCACCCACTTGCTTCACGGTTGGGATGATGTTCTTCGGCTTGCAAGCCTCCCCCTTTTTTCTCCAAACATAACGATGGTCAATATGGCCAAACAGTTCTATTTTTGTTTCATCAGACCAGATGACATTTCTCCAAAAAGTACGATCTTTGTCCCCATGTGCAGTTGCAAACCGTAGTTTGGCTTTTTTAAAGCGGTTTTGGAGCAGTGGCTTCTTTCTTGCTGAGCGGCCTTTCAGATTATGTCGATATAGATCTATTTTTACTGTGGATATAGATACTTTTGTACCTGTTTCCTCCAGCATCTTCACAAGGTCCTTTGCTGTTGTTCTGGGATTGATTTGCACTTTTCGCGCCAAAGTACGTTCATCTCTAGGAGACAGAACGCATCTCCTTCCTGAGTAGTATGACGGCTGTGTGGTCCCATGGTGTTTGTACTTGGTAACTATTGTTTGTACAGATGAACGTGGTACCTTCAGGAATTTGGAAATTGTTCCCAAGGATGAACCAGACTTGTGGAGGTCTACAATTTTTTTTCTGAGGTTTTGGCTGATTTCTTTTGATTTTCCCATGATGTCAAGCAAAGTGGCACTGAGTTTGAAGGTAGGCCTTGAAATACATCCACAGGTACACCTCCAATTGACTCGAATGATGTCAATTAGCCTATCAGAAGCTTCTAAAGCCATGACATCATTTTCTGGAATTTTCCAAGCTGTTTAAAGGCACAGTCAACTTAGTGTACATAATCTTCTGACCCACTGGAATAGTGATACAGTGAATGACAAGTGAAATAATCTGTCTGTAAACAATTGTTGGAAAAATTACTTGTGTTACACACAAAGTAGATGTCCTAACCGACTTGCCAAAACTATAGTTTGTTAACAACAAATTTGTGGAGTGGTTGAAAACTGTACATGCTTCCCTATGTGTAAATACCCTCGCAAACTCTGATGGTGAAATAAGATGTATTTTTCAACTCAAGCAGTCATTTTAGGAGGCCAGCCAACACTGAAGCAATTGTGTGCCAGAAATGTATTCCATCACACAGAATAACAAAGATTTCTACTACTGATCATATTTTTGATAGCTAACATACCCATTTCTGTGTGCATTTGGTGAAAACAGATAGAGTACATTTACCTTTTACATCTTTTCTGCTGCTCTGATGATGTGCTCTCAACTCCTCTGATTTGCAGAAATCAATACTGGCATAGCCAGAGTTGTTCCGCAAACCAGTCATGCCTCCCCCAACTAACCCACTGTGGACAGATGTGAAGACGTTGTGGGGGACGGTGGCTCCCCCCTCCAGTCCAGTCTGAGAGCTGTCCTTAATGGCCAGGTCCAGATCAATATAGTTAAGACCTTGTTCAGCAGACCCAGAGGATGAAGCCTGGGCTGCGGGTGCAGCAGGAATGGCACATTGAGACATAGCTGCCTGTGCATTCTCCCACGGTGAACCCCCCTCCAGCCCTCCGTGCCGATGAGGCGGTGCTGCCTGGGCAATCTCCAAGAACAAGGAGCCTGAGGAGGATAGGTGGAAGGGGAGAGAGGGAGGAGTCATGATGAAGGTCTCAGAGCGGTGGCGTCTCCGTCCCAGTTGGTCGCCCCTGTCAACCCTGTCTCTGGCCAGCCTGCTACTTTGCTTCTGGGCAGGAGATGAATAGGACTTTTCTGAGGGAAAGACCAAGCCTGTTTCCTGCTCCATTGATGATCTTTGGGCAGCGTGCATGGCAGGCGCTGCAGGGTTAGGCCCTGAACCCATGCTGAAGGCCATCTCTGTGTAGTCTGTATATGATGTGGGTAAGTCTGTTGGCACTGCCGCCCTATGCCCACCTACATTGCCCTCTGCTGCCCTAGGAGAGGGCCTACTACGGGCCAGAACTCGGGGCTTCGGGGCGATGGCTGGGGGCAGGCTGAAAGGTGATTTAACGGGGCTCCGGGGGGATGGGCAAGGGGAGTTCCCCATCCCCAAGTCCATGTTGACGTACTCAGCAGAGGCAGCGGAGGTGGCCAGAGGTACAGAGAAGCTGCGGGGGAGGTTGGTGGAGCCACTGTGGCAGAGGGCTGGACGGTGCAGGGGCCTCTGGGTTCCATGGGTCACTGACAGTCCATGCTCTGGCCCCCACTGGTCTCTTCTCCTGCACCGCATGTCACCACCCCTGAACACTATGCTGACATAATCCCCAGGGCTCTGAGGCACTGTGGGAAGGAGATTCTCCTTAACCCTTGGCAAAGTGTTAGCTTTAGACATGTCCACCGACACATTGAGGGGACGAGGCTTCATCTGCTGTCCCCCTGGGCCATGCGATGCACGTTTTTGCTGGTAGGATCCGTCCTTTGAGCGTGCTCCCCCATTCCTGAAACCGCCATCTCTGAACCCTGTCCCTGTTCTTGTTAGTCGTAGCCCTCCCCCTGTTGCCACTGATTTGGGCCTATCATCCAGGCTCTCACTGCTAGCTGAGCTGGAGGAGAAGGAGGAAGAGGAGAGGGAGAGTTGACAGCCTCCTGCAGGGCCAACTGTGGCTGTGTCCCTCTTGCTGTAGCCCACTTGTCCACCCCGATTTCCAGGACCGTCATGGTCGTGATGACCCCCCTCCTTTCTTTTCCCTTGATCTAAGTCATCTTCGAAGCGTGTAGAGAGTGTGTGTTTGTAGGATCGTGGCAGAGAGAAGTAGGAGTAGACCATCTTGGGTTGTAACTGGTTCTGTTCAGGTTGGGAGGGGGGTGTGCTGCAAGCTGAGCGGATGCTGATAGGAGACATGTTCATGTAGTCACTGCCAGCTCGGCTCTCCATGCTGCCCCTGCTCCCCCACATGGCCATTCCATGCAAGTCTGGGGAGCAGCTGCTATTGGGGGACATGACCATGTAGCCCTCTGAGACAGGCAGGCAGATGTGCTGGGGAGGAGACACACTATTGTTGGGAGTCATGGCCATGTACTCATCATCAGCCCCAGGTTTGGCACCGACGTCAGACACGGCCACAGATAGAGTGAGGGAAACAGGAGAAGCTGTCACTCCGGGTAACATGGCCATGTAGCCACTGTCCACTGGTGCCCCTCCTCCTCCTCCCACCTCTCCTCGGACCCCATCAGCCCTCGCCCGGGTCTCCCCAACCACGACTGCCACTGCCGAGCCCCCTGCTGCCGAGCCCCCTGATCCACGTTGTGACACAAAGGCATCCCTGCTAATACTCTGCGACATGACAGTGTACTCTTCGTCCTCATCCTCTTCCTCCTTCCTATGAGGGGCCAGGCGTTCGTGGGCAGCCAGAGGCAGGGAGGCCCTCTTGCTGAGGAGTCTGCGCTCTGCCTCACACTCCCTGCTGGAGGAGCGGCGCAGCATCCTGCGGCCCTGAGGACGCTGATGGGTCCCAGGGAGGCTCTCTCTCTGGCCCATCACTATGTAGCTGGAAGAGCTCTCTCCATGAGCATGGTGTCCCATCCCCCCATGGGACCCTCCTGGCAGACTGGGGACAAGCAGGGAGTGCTCTCCAGGGCTGGAGCCATACTCGTCTGAGGAGCCATAGTCACTAGGGGAGCCCGACACAGAGACTCTTTGAGGGACACGGGTGTAAGAGCAAATGGCTACATTTCCCATTGCCCCTCCAATTAGTCCACACTCTGAGCCATGACCAGAGCTGGAGGAGAGGCTTGGGGCTGGGGAGGGGGCTGGGTTGGGGGTGTAGCGGGCCAGGCTGAGAGTGATCTTAGCTGGGGTTGGAGCTCTGGTGGGCTTGGGTCTCAGGGTGGGTGTAGTGGAACAGGATCCATTCAGGCTGGGACTGGAACTTGCCCATGCCCCCTTGGGTCCACCTCCACCCTCCTCCGTCCTTCCCCCGATGCTGGCTGTACGCGCCCTGGGAAATCCATTGCATGGTGTGGGTGAAGTGCTGGTGCAGCTGGCCCCACCTGCTCCAGGGGTCTCGGTCCGGGATCGTCTGCCGAAGCCCACCTGACTGGGGGGTAGGTTGGGGTGGTGGCGGCGGGTGGGGACACTGATGGGGTTGGAGGCGGTGCCACCTCCAGCTGTAGCTCCCACAGACTGGGACTTACTGCGCTGGCGGAACTCCTCGCTCAGAGCCTTCATGGCCTCCAGCAGGGTCTCATGCATGTTCTGGGCCACCACCGAGTCCTCCACCTGCATCCAGAACTCCCCAGGCCCCGTCATGGCCGAGCGGCCCACTTCGATGAAGAAGAAGTTCTCAGAGTGGCCGCAGCGACGCACATTCATCAGCTGTAGGACCACGGTGGCCATGTCAGAGTTGAGCTTGACGAAGTTGACCGTCTTGTCGGTCAGGCACAGCCGGTAGATGCCCACTAGGTTTCTGGCCTGGCCAAGCCCTTTAGGCCACACCTTGACCTGCCACACCTCCTTAAAAGCTGGGCCTGGAGGAGAGGGGAGTCCACACTCCCCACCACTGCCACAATTCTCTGGGCTTTTACCTGCAGAGAATGACAACAAAGACACATATCAATACACAGCAAGACAAAAAACTAAGCAAAGAGATATACAGTGTAGAGACAGAGTTAGACACACAGAGAGACAGAACATTACGACGGTTGACAGACAGGAGACCAAAATATTGTATACAATATTCCTATAGTATCAAGGTCAGAAGGAATGTCAGTTGTAGCACATACAGCACATTTAGGAACGCTGCAACATTCATGCTCCCCTCAAGAAACCAACATATGTGTTAGTGTAGCCTTGTTCTCTATAGTGTATCTTAAATTGGGCTGTTCAACGAAATGAGTGCCTTTTGCATTTTTAATTGACACCCTGTTACAGTCAACCCTGTTGATTTGTTTGGCACTTAATAAGCACTTAATATAGTCATTTTTTAAATTTTAACCTCTTGAGATGGAAGAAAACGTTTCTTATTAAGTTGAACATGTGCTCCTTGACGATGTTAAAATTAGGTGAAATCAAACGTCTTTGGGACCAAGTTACACTCCTTAAAAGGTACCCAATTAGTGGAACGACCCAACTGCATATGCCTATATAAATAGAAAATACAATATATACGCCCTTACAATAAAGACAAACGTAATGTTGAGGAAATGATGTGCCACATTATTACAATTATTATTATATTATTTTTTATATCATATTACTACTGAAACGATAGCAGTGGGAGTTAGTGTCACAGCATAACAACCTACTTTAAACACGACGGAAACGAATAGAAACCCGTTTCCAAATGAAAACACGGAGATGCTGCGGCTCTCCCCCATGCCAGCCAACGCCATAGCACAAAAATGTAGGTTATGCGCACGACGTGCAGAGTTATGTGTAGAAAAATAAAAACATACAGCGGACTATTCGGCTGCATCCTCTGCAGTAGCCTAGACTATGCGCTATGAATGATGGCGTCCTGCAGCCTATTTGGTCGCAAATAAGAATACAACAATTCCATATGCTGGTTCATGCACGTTTGCAATAATGTTGTAGGGTAACATGCAGGAAATTTTAAATGATGAAAAACATTATTATGATGGTTATTATACTGCTGAGACAGAGCGCGTGCAGCAGTGGTCCACCACCCCATTTGAACTGCTATGCACCTGCTCATATCTTGATTTATAATAGCAATATTCTGTATTCAATGTACTATATATATACACACACACTACAAAGAGCATCACACGTGTGATGGGCTATAAAGGATACATTAACATGATGTCGCGTTACAGATGTAAATGTCAAATGGATGTCAATCCAGAATGGCTAGACCAACATTGGCCCATGCAGACTAAACGCGCAAGGGGAAAATGGAGCATGTATAGTAAACCCTTGTACTATGGCTTACATTTCCACTGAAGGTCCAGCATGGCCTGGTACCATTCATTCTGGACCTCCTCACTGTCTGCTGCAATGGCAAAGCTCTCCCCACGGGTATACATCACTATCATGTGCTTGTTCTTGGAATCCGCCCGCTTGTTGATGTTGAAGCAAGTCTCCAGATTCAGCGCTTTTTTCGGGACAGGTGACTTGCTTTGGAATTTCTTCTCATTCTCATAATATTCTAGACGGGCAGGGCCCTGTTCCGTGGCTTCCCTCAAAACGAAGAATCGCCGGTGCATAGATTTCTGCTTGCGGAGATACCCGCTTTTCCGAACGTCCTCGTAGCTCTGCTGCTGCTGCTGTAGCAGCTCCGCAGCCTCGTTCTCCATTACTAGGCAGGTCTCTTGTTTTGCTTGCTTAAAATCACCCCCACTAAAACGAGCAGGTTATTCATTTCTTATAGCCACATTACTATTTTCCTTCTCATCGTTTCCATATAGTGAAGCATCCAACGCGCGTGCGTTCAGAAAAAGCGAGCTAATTTGAACATGTGTTATTTCTATAAATCAACCTTTTCCCACGTCTGCGAACACACACAGACTGGCACATGCGGTGAGTGACGCCTGCACTGGTCCCTATAGCCAGCCTATGCTGCTTGCTGGATGGAGTATTATGCCCACTCCTACTCCGTCTGTTTACTGTAGCCTGGCCTACTACTACTCTGCACTGACTGTCACATTGATGCTCCTCTATGCATGTTCATCTGCTGCACACTTCTATTGAAACGTCAGTCAAATGACAGTGTGGGTCTTGAGATTGATAGTGGGGCAAAACTGAAAGGACATTGCGTTCAGTTAAGGTTAATTATCATAAAATACAGGATCTCGGGTTCTTGTTTACTGTAGGCCTACTAAAAAAACAGAAATATTGGCTATTTTATTTAGGCTATCACAAGCCAGTGATCGCATGTTTTACCATCGATGGACTGATCAATAAATATCCAAGTTAGCCAATTAGGCTAAGTCATGTTCTATTTAGCCGTTATATGTACTTACAGAAATAAACCCCTTAACTAGTCAAAAGGAGAAAAAAAGACCAGACATCTACGGATTATATTTTTGTGAGTCATATAATTCAATTTCCATACCGAACATTTTTTAATTATTCAATGCGGTATCGCTTCTGACCATTGACAGATTTATTCAATCATGTTTTCATCAGAGCGTTTGCGACACCTGTTGGTCACTCCCTGTATGGGTTTTATGGGTTTTGCACATTCTTTGGGCTATACATCAAGCAGCCTGCACGGTAGTCAGCGCTGAAAGTAAAAAAGATCGATGCTGATTCAGCACCCACGGCCGTTAACAGCGCCACGTCAGTTTTTCAACGTCATAAATGTTAACAACGCTGCGGTCAACGCTTCAGCACCATGAGGATGAACAGCGCTGCGGTCAGCTCTTCAGCACCACGTCCGTGGACAGGGTGGTTTTCACACCCTGTCCACCTAGGTCCAACAGGCTAAGGGCCTCTTTACACTACATAACTTTTGAAGACAAACTATGTCCAGGAGAGACACTTGGGTAGTGTAAAGAGAACGATCTAGATACAAACCTCTCTTTAATAAGAGATGTCTCCCACACTACCTCCAGGAGGTAGTGTGGGGGATGTCTACATCAAATAACCCCCTCTGAGTGGTACAGTGTAAAGACAATGGCTCTCCCACACCACATGTCCCTGCAATAACTTAGTTCTTAATAAATGTCAGTGTTTCCCTTTTATTATTTTTTTATATACATAATTTGAATTGCTATCCTTGTTTTGTTTGTCTATCAATGGAGGCTTCTTAGAGAAGCAAGGGGAGGACCATCCTCTGTGAATTTCATAAAAAAACTAAAAACAGTGAAACATTAAAAAAAATTCTCCTTTTTAGATAGAACTATACTAAATATATTCACATCACTAAATAATTTATTAAAACACTGTTTTGCAATGGTCTACAGTAGCCTCAGCAGCACTCTGTAGGGTAGCACCATAGTGTAGCTGGAAGACAGCTGGCTTCTGTCCTCCACTGGGTACATTGACTTCAATATAACACCTAGGAGGCTCATGGGTCTTACCCCCTTCCATAGACTTACTTTTTCCCCCACGGAGGGCAGAGTGTCTATGGCTTTTCGCTACTCCCTTGTTCTTGATTGATGACTAAGATCACTAATTACTAAATAACTCCCCTCACCTAGTTGCCTACTCGGTCTTCATTGAAAGGTAAAAACAAAAACCAGACACTACTTGACCATTAATGGAATGAGTTTGACACCCCTGTAGGCATTTTGACCGCTTGCTCTGAACAGCTCTAAATGATCTGTGTCATTGTGTGGCTGCAGGTGAGAGGCCTGTTGACTCTTTGGAATTCCATTCCCCTTTCGCCTTAAGAATTGCTAAATTAGAGGAATTCAAACTAATATCATAGGAAATTCTGCTCTCATCTTTGCAATCACTAAAATACAGTGGTGTAAAGTACTTAAGTAAACATATTTGGGGGGTATCTGTACTTCACTTTACTATTTACATTTTTGACAACTTTTACTTCACTACATTCCAGAAGAAAAGTATGTATTTTTTACTCCATATATTTTCTCTGACACCCAAAAGTTCTTGATACATTTTGAATGCTTAGCAGGACAAGAAAATGGTCTAATTCACACTTATCAAGAGTGTTGGAGCATGCCCCTGGCTATCCTTAAATAAAAAATGTAAAATAAAATGGTGCCGTCTGGTTTGCTGAATATAAAGAATTTGAAATTATTTATACTTTTACTTTTGATTCTTAAGTACATTTTAGCAATTACATTTACTTTTGATACTTAAGTATATTTAAAACCAAATACTTTAGTAGGATTTTACTGGCTGACTTTCACTTTTACTTCAGTCATTTTCTATTAAGGTATCTTTAATTTTACTCAAGTATGACAATTTGATACTTTTTCCACCACTGCTAAAATACGTGGTAACATTAGGCAAGGAGGAAGGAAATGTAAGAAAAGTCAATGAGGGAAAATGATAACAATAACCTTAGGCGTACTACTGTAGCAGCAACAACATCAATTGCTCATCATCATCCTCCTCATCTATCAATCAGTCATACAGTCAATAATAGCATTTTGTCTAAAAAAGGTATGATACACCACCTATGATTACACTAATGATTTACTCACTCTGATTTGCCAGTAGTCGTCATTTCAAGGAGGGTAGGAAAGGAAGGATGTATTATGCGATCTCGTACTCGCGGTTTCCACTAGTTACCATAGCCACAAAGTGTATCGTAAAAATTAATGAAAACAAAAAGTAGATTTTTGGTATTAAAAGGTTAGACACAAGGTCAGCAGTGTGGTTACGGTTATGGTCAAGGATTAAAATCATTTTTTAAGAAGGGAAATTGTAGAAATAGGTGGGGGAGGGGGGGGGGGTCATGACTTTGTGGCTGTGGTAACTAACCATTCGAACATGACCATTTGATTTGAAATAGATGGCCAACAAACACTCAAGCCAGAGTTTAACATTGCGTTGCTTTTCATTCAATGCATTTCACACGACTTGATAAAAACACAATCCAACATCTATATTACACATTCTGAGTTTATGTTAAACGTATTCTACTTATATGATCTATCATATAGTCTATTGAAATATATTGCTGGTATAGGCTACAACGTGAAGGTATAGACAACGGTTGGCCCTAACAGCAAACAGGAAGAAGAAACTTCCGTTATTATTCAAGGAAAGATGCTAACTGGAAAGCATGCAACAATTCTTTAAATGTCACTTGAAATTATAGTTTTCAATTATTTTGTAACTAAGTGTTAGCTACAGACTAAATTATGTACTTGCTAGGTAAGTGAACTAAACAAGCAGAGGGACAGCTTTCAGTCAGAGGCAAGGGGTGGGAGTTAGCAGCTTTCACCAAACAAACGTGGGCACACTTCCAGATGCACTCAGCCAGTTGTTTAACATACAGGACAAGCTAAAATACGCAGCCACTAGCTATCTTGTTTGAAAACATCTCTGGACTTTAGTATTATTAATAACTCATGACTTGAGGTCAGAATTTGTTCGAGGGTAACACGAAAATGTCGGCAAACGTGAGTCCTCCAAACACGGCGTTGGTAGCAGAATTATCATTTTCGTTTCAGGATGAATTGACTGCTACTATACAAAATGCATTAGGAGTAGCAGTGGAGGTAGCGGTGGTTGAGGTTACAAAACTAGTCGGCCAAGTGTTGAGGGACGTGCGGGATCAAATGCACGAGACGCTGCGGGACAATAAGTCACTAAAGTTTCGCTTGCAAGCAGCCGAAATGGATTTATGTGCAGCGCGAGGAGAGGAACGTCAAGTAGAATCAATAATAGGGGACAAAGCCAGTACCAATAGTAGAATTCAACAGGTTCATCAGCAGCTGAATTCTCTAAACGTCTCACAAAATACAATCAAATCAGGAAGAGAAGGAGAGCATGGGGTTCATGAATCCAATCAGTCTCTTCATACAAAAAATGTTGAGGATAGGTATGGAGGATTTGAATCAGAAGTTGCTGATATCCCTGCATATCTTAACGAATCGTTTTGTGAGATCCGTGAGGATGGTCGTATCTGCACTCAAGATATTAAACCAGATTTATTGGGCAAGTCGACTTTAAGTCAAAGAGATGCAGCTGGTAAGTTGGACTGTCATTCACTACTGTTGAACTATTCACATTTTAAATGTATTGTATTGTTTCCACAAAGCTATGATGCATGATCTCCTTATCGATATTTCGTTACAGGGACTAAAGCGGTTCTCCCAAACATGTACTCAGACACCCATGAAGATGCTGAACATTTTAACCGAGCATGCACAGAGACAACCGCAGGACATGACACATCCACAGTTGACAGCCATCCCTTCCCTGAAGTTACCACAAAGAATGCAGAGGTGAAGTGTCTGGTTGAAGTGAAGGTGGAGTCTGCAGACCTGGGATGCAATAGGAACTCTGGTCCCCACACCGAAGGAGGAGAAGAGGACTACTGTCCAGACAGTCTCTCCTTGGCTCAAACTAGGCTGCTGGAGGATTGGAGGCCGGAGGCACTGCAGCTCCCTCACAGGGATCCAGACTCATTCACCCCCTCCACTAGCCACTCTCTATGTAAGTCCCTCACTACATACTGGTTTCCAAACACAAATTAAGCCTAGTCCCGGACAACAAAAAAATCTATTTCAATAGAGAATGTTTAGTCTCGGAATAGCCTTAAGTTGGGTCTGGGAAACCAGCCCAAAGAGTTCTGTAGTAACTGGATTTGACCTCATGTTAGGTTACAATAATTTTTCAAGTGGTTAATCCATTTTCTCTCATTTGACTTTGTAGCGGACTCCCCAATCTTCAACCCAGACATTCCAGACTTGGACATCCTATCGTCTTCTTCAGCCACAGGTCTCCATGCAGGCTTTGGTAAGCAGCAGTACCCACCCAGAGAGACTGCTGGGGCCTCCACCTCTCACTCACACCAGATGTACAGCCCTCAGATAGATGAAGTGAACAACATGGCTGCAGCACAGCACATCTGCAAGATCTGTGGAGAGAAGTTCCATCTGTCTGAGGAGCTGCGGCGACATCGTAGTCTTGTTCACCCGAAGGATATGAACAAGCTCCCCAAGCGCAACCTCTACCCCCCTGGGCGGAGCCCGTACCACTGTTCCCTGTGTGGTCGAGACTTCAACCGCATGGAGCACCTGAAGATCCATCAGCGTATTCATACTGGAGAGAGGCCTTATGCCTGCACAGTGTGCAACGCACGCTTCCGTCACTCTTGGGCTCTCACAAGACACTTCCGCATACACACAGGAGAGAAGCCCTACACCTGCAGCCAGTGTGGGAAAACTTTCCGAAACTGTGGGGGGCTGCGATTTCACCAGCGCACTCACTCAATGGGAGGGGTCGGCTGATAAGGTCTTCATGAAAGACTAATGGAAGGAAAAGCAGGAAGCAAGGAAAGCACTGGGGATATAGAGAGAGTGGTAAAAAAAATGGTATTAGCTTACTGTACGTGTTAAAAGAAATTTAGTCTGTGTCTTTTAACGGAAGGAACAGAAATAATTCAAATTGGGGGCAAAGGGAGTAGAACTTTGAGTGCAGCACAGTTGATGTGGTTCATACAAGGTGAGGTGCATCATTGATGATGTATCCAATTTGTAAGTCGCTCTGGATAAGAGCGTCTGCTAAATGACTTAAATGTAAATGTATCGACAAATGTCCAGCTTGAAATATCCTGTTAAATATGACAATCTGTTCCCATACACATTTACTCAGCTAGTGTTTTGTACGATGGCTTACTTATTTTACTGTTGCCAACTGACATGTTTCTGTATTAAAATCCCACAAAACAAATACATCCTTTGTCTATCTCTTGCTGAATGTATTCTGTCATATCAATCACATTTGCAATACAGAAACATGATCTTCAAACATTTTGTTCCTATGATTCTAGTGTCATGTACAACAGCATTGGCTAATAACAGCTATGTAAATAACAGGGTCAAGTCTAAAAAGGAGCATTACTGCCAACTACTGTACTGATCTGGGAGTTCCTCATTGATTCAAATCCATTTTTATTTGTCACATGCACCTAATACAACTTATAGACCATACTGTGAAATGCTTACTTTACAAGCCCTTAACCAACAATGCAGTTCAAGAAATAGTTAAGAAAATATTTTCTAAATAAACTAAAGTAAAAAATTAAAGTAACAATCACAAGGCTATATTCTTATTTATTTAACCTTTATTTAACTAGGGAAGTCCAGTTAACACATTCTTATTTACAATGACGGCCTCCCAACCAAACCTTAATGACGCTGGGCCAATGGAACTCCCAATCATGGCCAGTTTTGATAAGCCTGGAATCTAACCAGGGTCTGTAGTGACGCCTCTAGCACTGAGATGCAGTGCCTTAGACCACTGCAGCACTCTGCGGGGGTACAGGTTAATCGAGGTAATTTGTACATGTAGGATTCAGCTTTAGTTAAGGATTTTACAGTTCCTTCAAAGTCTTCATTTGATTTTTCCATTAAAGTTTATGGCCCCTTTATTGCCATTGAAATCCACTGGAGATTATTTTTAAAAATGTATTTCAAAAAGTATAAATGCTATCAAAAATGTTGGGGCTGTCTATATGTTTTAAAGATGGATTCGTGTTCAAAGCTTAAATTGTTTTAGCTCTAGAGCAGGATAAAGAAATCAAATAAGAGTATGTAAGAAATCCAGAGTGATCTCGCCACTAACCAGTGCTACGTGGTGAACACCTGCCTGCCTACTGTGGGTTTAGTGCAGAACAGAGACTAGTACAGCTCCTCATATTTCCTGCACTCCTCACTGGACTGTAAGCAGATTCAACAGAAGTGGTACTGGCAGCTGAAACAGCACGTATTTACATTAGTGATGGGTCGTTCGCGAACGAGTCGGCTCTAAGAGCCGGCTCTTGTAGGTGAACGTTGGGAGCCGGCTCGCATATCAGAGGAGCCAAATCTTTTTATAAAAATATTTAAAAATGAAGATATGAATAATCAAAAGATTTAAATGAATATAATTAACTAATTCAAAGAACAAAAAAATAATATTGGCCTAAAAAGATCAAGGACAACAACCACTCGAGCCACTGCCTGTTAACCATGCTACCATCCAGAAGGCGAGGTCAGTACAGGGGCATCAAAGCTGGGACTGAGAGACTGAAAAACAGCTTCTACCTCAAGGCCATCAGACTGTTAAACAACCATCACTAATACAGAGGCTGCTGCCTACATACATACATACTCGAAATCATTGGCCACTTTAATAAATGGAACACATCACTTTAATCATGTTTACATATCTTACACTACTCATCTCATATGTATGTAATGTATATCATACCATCTGTTGCATCTTGCCTATGCCGCTTGGTCATCGCTCATCCATATTTTTATATGTACATATTCTTATTCCATCCCTTTAGATTTGTGAGTATTAGGTAGTTGTGGAATTGTTATATTACTTGTTAGATATTACTGCACTGTCGGAACAAGAAGCACAAGCATTTCGCTACACTCACATTAGCATCTGCTAACCATGTGTATGTGACTAATAATATTTGATTTGGGAGAGATTGAAAATTCAAGCACCTTGGGTGCTGCCATAGATTTACATTAGAAGTGCCCACCCAAGAAGACTTACCTGCTTCATATAAAATGACGTCAAATCAATGTTACATCTACCGTAGCTTTGATTGGACTGATCATGTCTACGTCATACTTTCAAAATCTTAGCTAGCAAGCAGCCATCATCATGAATCAAGTCGACAATATACTGGAAAATCCTTTTCATATAATGAAAAATGATAGATTAAACGAATCGGTGCTCATCGGCCATAAGCAAGTTGGATATCGCAAATTCAACAATGAGTGGTTTGAAAGGAATCTGTGGCTAACTGCAAGCATTGCAAAGCAATCACTGGACTGCTATTCAGTGGAGAGGGTGTGTGGTCCAAGTCTGGGCTTAAAGAACACCCTCTGTGTTTTGTTAGACATGTAACTCTATTTACACAATCTAGCATGGGGGTGTAAAGCCATAACACATACGTTTTTCCAGCAAAATACTGATCGATAACGTCAAAAGCCGCACTGAAGTCTAACAAAGCAGCCCCCACAATCTTTTTATCATCAATTTCTCATTGGGAGTGGAGACTACGTTGCAGGAGGATGCGGTCTTCCATGGCTCACGACATGCGACCGTCATTGATTGCCATGCTCCTCTTGTTGTGCTCCTTCGACTCCACTATCCGATGGGGGAGGAGAGGCAGAAGATGGCTCCCCTGGCGAACAAACTCCGGGCAACACCGGTCAGTCGGATAATGACAAACTGGCGCCCCTGGCGAACAAACTCCGGGCAACACCGGTCAGTTGGATAATGACAAACGACAAGACATAGATGCATCCAACATGCGCGAACGCCGTCAACCCAACGGCGTAGAAAAGGTAAATATTCCACTACGTTTCCCCCAGTTTCTTACGTAGGCTGGCGACCTGCGTGATCAAGGAAGCCACATCAAGCCTATAATCCTCGGCAAGCAAACAATTGCTGCATTGGAAATCTGTGATCCAGTTCGTCCCGAAACAAAATGTAGTAGATAGAGCTCCTATAGCGCTGGAACCGTTAATTTACTTCTCCAGATAAAGAGGGCTCCATTGGAAAACTCATCTGGGACTATGTTAGCAGCTTAGCTAGTTTAGCGGCTCTTTCGAGCAAACTTTAACCTGTCAATTAAACGGGATTCCGGGAAAAGAAATAGCGGTCCTAGCTGTTAAAAGCTAACCGCGTTCCGTAATCCATGCAAAAACAAATTTGGCATTTATATTTAACAAAGATTGGTTGTGTTTTAGTTAAAATAACAAACCGAGTGTTTCCAGCATAGTGTTCAGCTGCACACTCTGATGACGAAGTGAAGGTATGCCATCCATTAACACTAAGCTCAATGTATAAGCAAGTGCAAGCAAACGAGCTGCGGCGACATAGGCCTTTGTTCAGCACTTTCAAACTGGACACCGACAGAAATTCAGATCGGTGTTAGGTTCAGATAAATTCAGCAAGATGTTGAGGCGTTTACTGCAGGGTAATTTAGATGTGCCATGTGTTACCACATCGAGATGATTATTATTATTATTATGCATATGTGGTCAAAAAAGGAAGGGAACAATCATGAATATCCACTTACAGGCAATTGAATTTGAACTTTAATTACATGGGCTTATTACTGAACTTTCTCTGGAAAACATGGTTACAGACCAAACAACGTTATAGTATCCCCTCCTTGTGGAGAAAAGCATATGAGCTAATTATAATAAACAAAATAAGCAAAACAAAGAAAGGCATCATTCCAACATTGCATAAAAATATGATTTAGATACTAATGAGACAGACCTATATAGGCAATATAACAAGGGGACGATGAGAGGACGAGGCAAGCCATAGTTTTGGTTAAAACATTAATGAGCGAGCTCAGACAGACAATATGCCTATTTGCTCAGCACTTTTGAAATGGACAGTGACAGAATTCAGAACATGGGCCGTTCTTGCAGTATTCTCCCTTTACACTAAGTCAGAAATGTAGGATAAATAACAGGGGCATACAAGCAGACAATGAAAGCTTTTACAATATTCGATGATGACATTTTTCTAAAACTGGCTATAGAATAAAACTTTTTTTTTTACCTTTATTTAACGTGCACCACCAAGTCAGAACTGTAGGCTATAAGCTAATATCTGAGAGGGAGAGGGGGACTAAATGCTTAGGGTGAGACACATGGGCTACTAACAGCTTACTACACAACATACACTTAGTATTACTGTCTTAGCTACAGTATACATATATCCCTGGCATATTACATAATTTATACAGGAAGACATAGGCTTATTTTTGGACCGTTGTTGTGCTGTGCTCACTTGAACAGGAAGGTGGCGTGGCAGACCTTCTGTGGGCACACTTTGTCATTAAAGTTTGGCATTCTCTAGATATATGGTACTTTCAAGATAACTGGCAACTCAGAAAAAACAAGGTTGAATCATGACGTCAGTGATCTTCAGGTCTTAAAGTCAGAGCTCTAGAAAGAGACCAGAGTTCGCGATTTGGAATTCCAAGTTGGATGACCGTTCAAAGCATATTTTCCCAGTCTGAGTTAGTTTTTTCCCGAGTTCCCAGTTGTCTTCAATACACCGAAGTTAGATATTTCCAAGTTCTGATTTCTAAGTTCCCAGTTGTTTTGAACACGGCAGAAGTCATGCTGGATTGACAGCTGGCCAATCTATTCAACCTTATCTGTCCCATGGTGTTGCGTGTGAATGTTTATCCTTTTAAGCTTGGAAAAGTGACTCTTTCAGACAGATGTTTTAAATACTTAAACCCAGACTTGGACCACACACTCTCTCATTGAATAGCAAGCAGGGGAAGCAAAATAGTGATTGCTTTGCTTTGCAGTTAGCCACTGGCTCCTTCCAAACCACTCATTGTTGAATTTAGGATTTCCGACTTGTTGGTTTATGTCCAATGGCGATGAGCACCGATACGTTTTATCTATAATTTCTCTTCATTTGACAAGGATTGAAAAGGATTTGCCAGTAGATTGTCAAGCGTATTCATGACGATGACTGCTTGTCTAGCTAGCTACCTTGCTAGATAAGATTTTGAAAGTATGATGTTGATATGATCAGTCCAATCAAAGCTACCTTTAGATATAATGTGATTTGGCATCATTATATCTATGGCCAATGACCTTGAGCCTTCGTGGATGAGCACTTCTAATGTAAATCAATGGCAGCACCCAAGGGGGCTTGAACTGCCTAGCTCTTCCTGAAGATTCTGCAGTGATGTAGTGTCCCCATGAGTGACAGAACACTGAGCCAATCATGGTGCAACTAGAGAAAATTAATAACAGCTACACTCTGTGCTTTTGATGGCTGCCCCTCCACCACACTGAGCTAGGCTGAAACGCCTCCATGTTTGTATGCGGCTTTATTAACTCAAGGATTATTATTCATGTTTTTACATTGTTTGCAAACTGATATGCATAAAGTAATGCCAAAATAACATGCACATTTTTTGGTTTCTTTTAGCTTAACACGTACGGTGGTTCTTCACTGTCGTGCGCACATAGGAGATCCCGTGAAAAATGTGGAATTCAAAGGCCTGTCTAACTGATTCGCCGGCCCTGTAACATGGTGTCCCATATTAAGTACTACTGCTTGGATAGATAGGAGGTAGAGGGCTTGCAAGCATACAGGTATAGATTCTGTACTGTATCTAACTCTATGATTCCAAGTCTTTGTAAGTCATTACTTGGCACTGATTGTGCAACCCAAAGACACATCATGTGTCACAGTGTCACACACTGTGAACAGACTGTGTGTGAAACACTCTTTCTCCTCATAGGCAGTACTAAAATGAGTTGGGCTTACATTGTGTTGCTGAATTGTGTCCAGGTTCTCTTCCTTCTCCCAAAGTGTGCACTTCTATACTTTTTTTCATGGATTTAGCAATGGAAACGCCCTCCTTTCAATGCTTACACCAATCCTATGCTTTTCAATTCATGACAAGAAGTGCATACTTAGGGAGAAGGGTGGAGAATTGGGATGTAGCCCTTGTGTGCTCTCTCAACCACCTCTATGCCAACAACAGAATATACGGGATACTCTATGGCATGACATTTAATTCTATTCATATTGTAGTCCCATCCTCTCCCACTGAGTTCTTGTATATGACATGTTGCTTGTTGCAAATGTGGAGGAAATTAATTTATTACATACTATGCTGTTTAATTAGACATACTACGCTGTTTTTTACTTAAAGAATTTTACGTTGTTATATCCTAGTATTTTTTTACTGTTACAAACCTGTCTTGTGTGACTTAGTCATAAATCCGAGTGTACAGATTTAGGAGCCGTTTGCGTACGACCGCAGTATGTGACCTGTGTTTACAATCGCCAGGAATTTAGCTATGTGGGAATTGCAGGGAGGAACATAGAATGGTGGCGATATCAGCTATCTTGATCTGCACAGATGAGCTAAACTACTTTTTACAACTCTGTTCACTGGCACAGTTTATGCACATCTGCTAACTGTCACATAGATACGAGGATGTACTTTCTATAAAAGGAGAGAGCCATTGGGCATTCAACTCTGAACTATATGAGTAATTATTGATTTCTCCATTGTTGCAAATCTCATTGTTGCAAATCTTACTGTTTGAAGAAATCTACAGTCTCTCTTCTTTTGGTTAGAATTCCCATCACAATTTGGCAAAGACATAGGATGGCTAACTCCGTCTACTGTTCGTTCCCGGGGTGACCGAGGTTATCTCCGCGCAGAGGCTGCGTTAGACGCGGCTCAGGGAGCCCACACTAAGTGGAGCAGAAAGGGACCTGCCTCGAACCCGGCAGGGAGCGTTAGTGGACGGATACGCCATCCCGAACATACGGACTTAAGGGTGAGACTGATTGTCTTTCAAACATCATAGAAAATTCTGTTCTGGGAACATATTGTGCACTTTTTTTTATTTTTTTATATTTTTATTTCATCTTTATTTAACCAGGTAGGCTAGTTGAGAACAAGTTCTCATTTGCAACTGCGACCTGGCCAAGATATAGCTTAGCAGTGTGAGCAGACAACACAGAGTTACACATGGAGTAAACAATTAACAAGTCAATAACACAGTACAAAAAAGGCGAGTCTATATACATTGTGTGCAAAAGGCATGAGGAGGTAGGCGAATAATTACAACCTTGCAGATTAGCACTGGAGTGATAAATGATCAGATGGTCATGTACAGGTAGAGATACTGGTGTGCAAAAGAGCAGAAAAGTAAATAAATAAAAACAGTGTGGGGATGAGGTAGGTGAAAATGGGTGGGTTATTTACCAATAGACTATGTACAGCTGCAGCGATCGGTTAGCTGCTCAGATAGCACATGTTTGAAGTTGGTGAGGGAGATAAAAGTCTCCAACTTCAGGGATTTTTGCAATCGTTCCAGTCACAGGCAGCAGAGTACTGGAACGAAAGGCGGCCAAATGAGGTGTTGGCTTTAGGGATGATCAGTGAGATACACCTGCTGGAGCGCGTGCTACGGATGGGTGTTGCCATCGTGACCAGTGAACTGAGATAAGGCGGAGCTTTACCTAGCATGGACTTGTAGATGACCTGGAGCCAGTGGGTCTGGCGACGAATATGTAGCGAGGGCCAGCCGACTAGAGCATACAAGTCGCAGTGGTGGGTGGTATAAGGTGCTTTAGTGACAAAACGGATGGCACTGTGATAAACTGCATCCAGTTTGCTGAGTAGAGTGTTGGAGGCAATTTTGTAGATGACATCGCCGAAGTCGAGGATCGGTAGGATAGTCAGTTTTACTAGGGTAAGTTTGGCGGCGTGAGTGAAGGAGGCTTTGTTGCGGAATAGAAAGCAGACTCTTGATTTGATTTTCGATTGGAGATGTTTGATATGAGTCTGGAAGGAGAGTTTACAGTCTAGCCAGACACCTAGCTACTTATAGGTGTCCACATATTCAAGGTCGGAACCATCCAGGGTGGTGATGCTCGTCGGGCATGCGGGTGCAGGCAGCGATCGGTTGAAAAGCATGCATTTGGTTTTACTAGCGTTTAAGAGCAGTTGGAGGCCACGGAAGGAGTGTTGTATGGCATTGAAGCTCGTTTGGAGGTTAGATAGCACAGTGTCCAAGGACGGGCCGGAATTATATAGAATGGTGTCGTCTGCGTAGAGGTGGATCAGGGAATCGCCCGCAGCAAGAGCAACATCATTGATATATACAGAGAAAAGAGTCGGCCCGAGAATTGAACCTGTGGCACCCCCATAGAGACTGCCAGAGGACCGGACAGCATGCCCTCCGATTTGACACACTGAACTCTGTCTGCAAAGTAATTGGTGAACCAGGCAAGGCAGTCATCCGAAAAACCGAGGCTACTGAGTCTGCCGATAAGAATATGGTGATTGACAGAGTCGAAAGCCTTGGCAAGGTCGATGAAGACGGCTGCACAGTACTGTCTTTTATCGATGGCGGTTATGATATCGTTTAGTACCTTGAGTGTGGCTGAGGTGCACCCGTGACCGGCTCGGAAACCAGATTGCACAGCAGAGAAGGTACGGTGGGATTCGAGATGGTCAGTGACCTGTTTGTTGACTTGGCTTTCGAAGACCTTAGATAGGCAGGGCAGGATGGATATAGGTCTGTAACAGTTTGGGTCCAGGGTGTCTCCCCCTTTGAAGAGGGGGATGACTGCGGCAGCTTTCCAATCCTTGGGGATCTCAGACGATATGAGAGAGAGGTTGAACAGGCTGGTAATAGGGGTTGCGACAATGGCGGCAGATAGTTTCAGAAATAGAGGGTCCAGATTGTCAAGCCCAGCTGATTTGTACGGGTCCAGGTTTTGCAGCTCTTTCAGAACATCTGCTATCTGGATTTGGGTAAAGGAGAACCTGGAAGGGCTTGGGCGAGAAGCTGCGGTGGGGGCGGAGCTGTTGGCCGATGTTGGAGTAGCCAGGCGGAAGGCATGGCTAGCCATTGAGAAATGCTTGTTGAAGTTTTCGATAATCATGGATTTATCGGTGGTGACCGTGTTACCTAGCCTCAGTGCAGTGGGCAGCTGGGAGGAGGTGCTCTTGTTCTCCATGGACTTCACAGTGTCCCAGAACTTTTTGGAGTTGGAGCTACAGGATGCAAACTTCTGCCTGAAGAAGCTGGCCTTAGCTTTCCTGACTGACTGCGTGTATTGGTTCCTGACTTCCCTGAACAGTTGCATATCACGGGGACTATTCGATGCTATTGCAGTCCGCCACAGGATGTTTTTGTGCTGGTCGAGGGCAGTCAGGTCTGGAGTGAACCAAGGGCTGTATCTGTTCTTGGTTCTGCATTTTTTGAACGGAGCATGCTTATCTAAAATGGTGAGGAAGTTACTTTTAAAGAATGACCAGGCATCCTCAACTGACGGGATGAGGTCAATGTCCTTCCAGGATACCCGGGCCAGGTCGATTAGGAAGGCCTGCTCACAGAAGTGTTTTAGGGAGCGTTTGACAGTGATGAGGGGTGGTCGTTTGACTGCGGCTCCGTAGCGGATACAGGCAATGAGGCAGTGATCGCTGAGATCCTGGTTGAAGACAGCGGAGGTGTATCTGGAGGGCCAGTTGGTCAGGATGACGTCTATGAGGGTGCCCTTGTTTACAGAGTTAGGGTTGTACCTGGTGGGTTCCTTGATGATTTGTGTGAGATTGAGGGCATCTAGCTTAGATTGTAGGACTGCCGGGGTGTTAAGCATATCCCAGTTTAGGTCACCTAAAAGAACAAACTCTGAAGCTAGATGGGGGGGCTATCAATTCACAAATGGTGTCCAGGGCACAGCTGGGAGCTGAGGGGGGTCGGTAGCAGGCGGCAACAGTGAGAGACTTATTTCTGGAGAGAGTAATTTTTAAAATTAGTAGTTCGAACTGTTTGGGTATAGCCTGCAAAGTAATGTCATACTTTCCAGGTCCATCTCTGCAGTAGACTGCAACTCCTCCCCCTTTGGCAGTTCTATCTTGACGGAAGATGTTATAGTTGGGTATGGAAATCTCAGAATTTTTGGTGGCATTCCTGAGCCAGGACTCCGACACGGCAAGGACATCAGGGTTAGCAGAGTGTGCTAAAGCGGTGAGTAAAACAAACTTAGGGAGGAGGCTTCTGATGTTGACATGCATGAAACCAAGGCTTTTTCGATCACAGAAGTCAACAAATGAGGGTGCCTGGGGACATGCAGGGCCTGGGTTTACCTCCACAACACCCGCGGAACAGAGAAGGAGTAGTATGAGGGTGCGGCTAAAGGCTATCAAAACTGGTCGCCAAGAGCATTGGGGACAGAGAATAAGAGGAGCAGGTTTCTGGGCATGGTAGAATATATTCAGGGCATAATGCGCAGACAGGGGTATGGTGGGATGCGGGTACAGCGGAGGTAAGCCCAGGCACTGGGTGATGATGAGAGAGGTTGTATCTCTGGACATGCTAGTTGTAATGGGTGAGGTCACTGCATGTGAGGGAGGTGGGACAAAGGAGGTATCAGGGGTATGAAGAGTGGAACTAGGCGCTCCATTGTGAACTAAAACAATGATAACTAACCTGAACAACAGTATACAAGGCATATTGACATTTGAGAGAGACATACAGCGAGGCATACAGTAATCACAGGTGTTGAATTGGGAAAGCTAGCTAAAACAGTAGGTGAGACAACAACAGCTAATCAGCTAGCACAACAACAGCAGGTAAAATAGCGTTGACTAGGCAACGGGGCCGACAGATAAAACATAAACAAGCAGAATGAGGTACCGTGATTAATGGACAGTCCAGCGTGCATCAGCTATGTAGCCAAGTGATCAGTGTCCAGGGGGCAGGGAAGCTGGATTAGTGAGTGTTATCCAGCTTTAAAAAAAACTAACAATGACTAAATAGCTTGTAGCTAGATAGCTAGTTAGCTTCTGGAGGTTCTTGAGTGTGTTCTAAAAATTAAAAATAATAGCGATTCCGTATCACATTGGGTGAGGCAGGTTACCAGAAGGTATAAACAAATTAAAAATCGGAAAGAGATAAAGAGAGTAAATATGGGTCCAGTGAGTGTTTGGGACGAGGCGATTCAGACGGTTAGCAGGCCTGTGCTAACAAGCTAACAGTTAGTAGGCCGGGGCTAAACAAGGGAGCAGTTAGCAGGCCGAAATAGCAAGCAGGGAGATAGCAAGGGCTAGAGAGTTAGCCTTTGGGGGACGTCGCGGTGGGGTGAGTCTGTTTATTCCTCTTCATGCGGTGACATCGATAGACCGGTCGTGGGTCCGGTAATTGTAGCCCAGGAGTATGCTACGGTGGTAGGTATTGTAGCCCAGGAGTATGCTACGGAGGTAGCACAGGTGCTCTGGCGGGGCTAGCTTCAGGCTAAGTGGGTGGAAGCGCTAGCCAGCAGTAATCGTCCGGGGTTGCGGTTTAGCTAAATAACTAGTTGTGAAGATCCAGATGTTCCGTTTGCGGCAGGAATCCGGGGATAAAAAATAAAAAAATAAATAGGTCCGTTATGCTCTGGTTAGAGTCGCATTGTTCGAACTGGCGAGAGGATTCCGAGCTAAAGGTTAGCTGAAGGCCGCTAGCATAGCTGGTAGTTAGCTGGCTAGCTACAGTTGAGTAGTTTTAGGTCTTTTGTTGGCACAAAAGATACCCCTAGTTAGAAACTCAGTTATTTCTAATAGGGGAAGTCCTATAATTTTTAATTACGAACTCTGTTGCAGCAGAGATATCTTTAATTAAATTAGAAATTCTGGGACGACTTGCCCTGTTGGAGTAGGGTAGGGGGGATCTCTGTTGAGCACAGAAGCAGACATGGGATGACATGACATGGTTACAAGTTATGTGATCCCAGTGCACAATCCTGAGATAGAAGTTAGAAAAACATTCCTGCAGGTTAGAAAACATTGTTAAAGAAAATAATTGAATCAGTGGACTGGTAGAACAGTTGGTTATGATTGGGAAACCAGCTATACATTTAAACCCCACATGGATATTTGCATTGGAGGAACTACCATGTGGGTACAAAATGTAAAATGACAGAGTGATTAAAACATATTTTGAGGGAGTGTGTTTGTTTTTGTTTCCTGAGTGTGTGTGTATTGACGAGATTCTATTTGTATTATGGATGGACGATGGACCCTAATTTTGGTAATATGTGTTGTCAACAACAGTGATATTTGAAGCGTGAGAATGGTATAAGACATTAGGTCTCCCATATTCTCCAGTAGTAAATTGGCAGATGCTTCAGTATTGGTTCTTAATACAAGTTATCAGGTGCCATGACCAATCAACAGGCACAAATACCATACCTACTCACCGGGGAAGTGGGTATCACTACCTTGGAAAATGGTTAAGATTGGCATATATTAAAACCGTGAGTGAGGAAATCTAAACACCCTGGACACCGTTGAGAGAGGCACAGAAATAACCACCATTGAAATGTCATCCATTGTCTCTGACACTCCCGTAAAAGTAGGAATAGAAGAGGTAAACTATAGCAAAGCCATAGAGGCACTTAAAGAAGTGTGAGAACATTCTACAAATCTGGCTCAAATATGAAAAGAAATCTAATCATGGATAAAATTGGGCAGCATTTCCCTGATGACGGAAAATTCCAATCTAATAAAGAATTCAGAGATGCTATTGTGAGTTGTCCCAATGACATAAGAGAAAAATGTGAAACATCTGAAAGAGCTCAGCTGTGATCTCGCAAATGAACACCAACCAGACAACGATTGGAATCCGTTTGGATGGGTTCAGTCATTATTTGGTCTTATTGGAGCTACAATATTCCATTGGTTGATTTATGGTTTAGTTATCTTTTTTGCAATAATGCTTATTATATCTTGTGTTAAGAAATTGTGCAGTAAAACCGGATTAATTTCCTATGCCTGATTACATGTCTGATGGAGATGATGATAATCCATAACACCCATCTAAAAACATTGAGTTAATGGTGCAGCATGTGCATAGGCCATGCCCACGGCGACGATTCTGTAAATGGTGCTCCCAAGGTAGAGTTAACCTTTTCACACTTGACTTCCAAATATCTCTAGCGGTTGCCCCAGCGTGAGTTTTTAATACACATGATGTCAGTTACACAACAGGATAGTTCATCTGCACTGCTCTCAAGTTAGGGCGCTCAAATCTCAGATGTTTATTACAAAACGGGTCAGGCAAATGGCAGGCAAAGGTCAGTAATCCAAGGCAAATTAAATCGGACAGAACAGCAGGCAGGGTCAGGGCAGGCAGAATGGTCAGAACCCGGGAGGACTAGAAAACAGAAACTATAGATACTGGAAAACACACTGGTAAGACTTGACAAAACAAGACGAACTGGCAACAGACCAACAGAAAATGCAGGTATAACTACACAGGGGATAATAGAGGGAAATGGAAGACACCTGGTGGGGGGTGGAGACATGCACAAGACAGGTGAAACAGATCAGGGTGTGACACGCAGATCAAGTATGAAGACATTTGCGCATCTCCAGTCAGAACAGGACCTGCACAAACTTTTTTGCATTTTCCACTTCACCTTCATTCTTGTTTTCATTACTAAATGATAATAACTTTGAACATGTGTGCGTTTCTAACAAAGTAAGTGCCTTGTTACATTGTAAAAGTTTCTGTATGCCGTTATGTTGTTTCTACTATAGCTCACAGTATGTATGGAGCATAATACATGTGTGTGTATTCCTTATAACCGCGGACACGCAAGGTAACATTCCTAATTTCATAACCTTTATGGTGTTTGAGTAAATCGTGCTTATGTAGCTACCTACATTCTTCTATTAGCTCTGTAAAACAATGCTAATTGCGTCGGAGAAGTATTAGCTTGTGTTGTCTTTTGAAGCGACCCTGGCCTTAGGACCATGGTTTGTTTTCAATTGGCCTGTTTAGCATCGCTCTGTTCTGCCCCCTTGTGGAGCTCAACAGTTACTGTTTCTTACTGTTATATGACTCATATTATTGATTTTGACAATACAATTTTATAACAGTGTTACTTCTTTGTAATATTGTTTTATTGCTATATCCTGATATTGTATTCTAATTACTAATAATTCCTCTGTATTCTGTACTTTCAGAAACCACACCCACAAACAGTATTTAACATTATTTGCCAATATCATAACTGGAACTGGACATGTTTGGAGTTAAAGATTGAGGCCAGGTTTAGTATCCTAGCGTTCACTCCTTAACAGTACTGGATGAAAACACAGCAAGAAAACACTTGCTGGAAGAGTGTGGGACTGCTGTACCAATTGTCCACATTCAATGTGTGTCCCTAGCCGAGATGAGGAGCCAGCATGGTCATCCCCGTGGAACCAGACACCCCAAGCCCCTCCTAATGTTGGATGTCAATGGTGGATCCTGTGTAAACTATAATGTCCTGGACAAATCCTGTCTTCACGTCGCACATAACAAAGCACTTGACCACAAACCTTTGCCTTTTGGGTGGAACGCCAGCCTACCCTTCCGTAACATCAGGGAATTATCAATGCATAGGTCCTTGTATGGCACAAAGATCCTACCAAATGCTAATGTCAAGCTGGTAAGAACATTTCGTATTTTGTGTAGCGGGTCATTTAGGTCGGCAGTAGATTTGTTGACAAAATGCAGACATCGCAGCAGAAATAGGAAGCAGCCTTGGGAAAAGAGGGTGGCAAAGAAGGGAGTTTTGAACATAGGATCTGTGCTCCAGTATTCTCTTAGGGAGTTATGTTTTACTATTCCCATGAGAAGGATTGTCACCAGGAAGGTATGCATTTCACTAATTGTGATTGTCACCCTTTTAGCGAGTTTCCCCCTCTCTCCTGGCTCTCTCTTCTCCTGCAGCTCCAAGGCATAGCGGTTGGTCTCCTCTAGTATGTCTCCCACCAGCTCCTCTGTCAGAAACAGCATGAAGCACTCTGCCTCAGAGGGAAATGGCAAGGGGCTTTTCCAATCCAAACTGGGACTCATCAAAGCAAACAGCAGGGCCAGGAAATGGCTGGCAGCCTTCCATCTACCACAGACCTCCTGTACATTATCCACTGTCAGCCTGCCTCCATCAACACCAGCATCTTCAAAGGGACCTCGGGCTTCGTCAGGGGTCAAGGGGACCTCAGATTCAGGGTTCTCAATGGCTAGAAGGTTGGGGGGCAGCTCCTCATTGTCACTGTCAGAATCTGATTCCTAACTTTGTCAGAATTGTACAAAATCTTTCTGCATTTGTGAGTTGTCTCCTTTTTAAAGACATTGCTAATGCTACAGCTTAGCTCACTAGCTACATACATAAAGAACAACACTGAATTGCTCAGAGTGGGAGTGAGAGGTTATGTGATTGACTGGCGGCACGTGCCAATTGTATCGATACATCACTATCAGAAAATGTTTTGTGTGGTAATTATTTATTTATATACTGTTTTATTCACGTTTTCAAGTACTGGTGACAAATTATGCATTCCGATTCTTGCATAGATTGTAATGGGTACATTATGTGTGTAAAATACTTTTATGAAGGTTGTACTGATTATGATGAGCTAAGCTAATTCCAGCTATGTGTTGAAATACAACGCATTCTGAGTTTCACGTAAACGTCTGTCGGACCAAGGATTTTATAACAAAATGAAGTGAGGGAGGGCTCACTCACTTTTTGGGTGAACTTCCAGAAGTGAATGATGGGATGTGAACGATGGTAGACGACACACTGTTACAGGAATTAAATTCCTTTCTGTTTTATTTAACCAGTTCAATTAAACACTGCCCACTCCTAAGAATTTGTAAGACCCTTATTTGCATAAAATGGACAGAGACCAGTCTCAAATCAATCAGTAGCGTTTATTCTCGAGAGTACTGAACACGATACAATTTACCACAGGTTATAAACTGAAAATTACTTCATTAGTTTTCGAACTGTCCCATCTCTTCTCCACTCTGGTACAATGGCAGTATAGTTCTCAAGCCTTCCCGCATCGTCCCACACCAATTTAGATCATTTATGACTGAGCCAAGGTCTTCCTGTGTAGATAAGCATTCTAGCCAGTCTGATAAGTTCATTCATTTCTACCACGGAACAGACAGTCATTGTTCTAATTCTTGATCATAATTACACACAATATATTCAGTACTAGGATTAAAAGAAAATTAATATACAGTAAATAATAGTATTCTGAATAGTCAGTCCTGATTGAAATGTATACATAATTAGTAATAATTGATTAAAAAAAATCCTTAACACACACCCCCTTCAACATGCATACTATAAACAGACCAAACCCATCTTGTCTCCTCTTATCTTTGGTTGATGAGAAAAAACAAACATGGTGGCGTGCACATACAACCCATCGTTGGATTACTTTCAATTTCTAGAAAGTGTTTTACTCAATTATTTAGATCAATGGTGAGCTCACCCGTGATGTAATTATTTTTATATAGTAATTGCTATTAGCTAATTCCTGCTGTAGTTTCTGTCAACCGAGAGTTATGAAAATATGAATGCTTATGTTACGTCAATCTTTCCTCTGTTAGCGCTAGGATAAAATTAGCCTACATTTTCCGGTTTGGATGATTGTGTTATGTTGTAGCTACTTCTGTGAATGTCTGAACATTGCATCCAAAAATAAACTGGTCACATTCTGGACATAACTATATAAGGACTGTGTTTGTGCAAAATGTTTCTGTGAAAGAAACAGTGTGGTCAGCTCAAATGCTGACTGTTGCACCAATCAAAACTGGACGTTCTAAATAAGCATTCTAATCACATTGGTTTGAGCGTACGCTGCAAGGACCACTGTAGAATGATCACACCCATATGTTGGTGGTGTGAAAAAGTTAAAGGCCACTACCATCATGGTGACCAGTCTTCTACTTTCCCTCTTTCCCCTCATGTTAATGCTTGTTTGATGGAAATGCTCCTAGGTCATTTCCTATTAGGTTGAGACTTAGTCTCAAAAGGGAGGATATGTGGAGGAAATTAATTCATTACATACTATGCTGTTTAATTAGGCATACTAAGCTGTTTTTTACTTTCCACCACACAAGTCAGGGTTTTGTTGTCCCCCGCAATTAAATGGGGTAGTAGACTGTGGATATGTCTCTGTCCATTCATACATTCGTCACACACAATATCTCAGACAGCACTTGTCCGCACTTGGGGGAATGATGCATCTTGCCATAGAGATCCAGCATTTAGATAATTATACTGATTGGCCCAAGGCAGGAACTATAGTAAATAACTGAAATGTGTTAATCACACGCAATATCTCAATTGGCCCAAGGGGACGGAATCATTTGTGGGGGACGACATGTTTACCGTTGCCTTGTATACATATCAAGTAAATATTGTCAATTGTTAAAACCTCTCTGGCCAAAAGCCAGTGAAAATGCAGAGCGCCAAATTCAAATAAATTACTATAATAATCAAACTTTCATGAAATCACACATGTAAGATACCAAATTAAAGCTACATGTGTTGTGAATCCAGCCAACATGTCAGATTTCAAAAAGGCTTTTCGGCAAAAGCAAACGATGCTATTATCTGAGGGTAGTACTTCCGTAAACAAAGAGAGAAAACATATTTCAACCCTGCAGGAACGCAGAAATAAAAATATAAATCATGCCTTAACTTTGACGAGCTTCTTTTGTTGGCACTCCACTCCAAATGGTCCTTTTGTTCAATTAATTCCGTCGATATATATATCCAAATTGTCCATTTATTTGGCGCATTTGATCCAGAAAAACACCGGTTCCAACTTGCGCAACGTGACTACAAAATATCTCAAAAGTTACCTGTAAACTTTGCCAAAACATTTCAAACTACTTTTGTAATACAACTTTCGATATTTTTCAAAGTAAATAATTGATCAAATTGAAGACGGGATGATCTGTGTTCAATACAGGAAGAAAACAAACTGATGTTACCTTTCTGGTCACGCGTCTCTATCTAACAGTACACTTCAAGTGACCCTCGTTCAAGATGGCCATACTTCTACATAACACAAAGGAAAAAAATCAACCAATTTCTAACGACTGGTGACATCCAGTGGAAGCTGTAGGAACTGCAAGAAGGTCCCTTAGAAATCTGGATTCCCAAACTCATTGAATGGTTTGGTTGACCATTGAATGGTTTGTCCTCTGGGTTTCGCCTGCTACATAAGTTCTGTTATACTCACAGACATTATTCAAACAGTTTTCTATCCAAATCTACTAATAATATGCATATCTTATCTTCTGGGGATGAGTAGCAAGCAGTTGAATTTGGGCATGCATTTCATCCGGACGTGAAAATACTGCCCGCTGTCACCAAGAAGTTAACAGTGGAGACAGTACCAGAGTCTCTGAAAGGGTATGACCTATGATATGGACTGGAAATAGTCTGATTCAGTTTCATTTTTCTGATGTGATATTTGAAGGCTACAAAAGTTATCTTTGGAAGAAAAGTATTTTCTATACAAGTTAATTTGCTTGAGACCTGAAACTGTGCCTTTCAACTAATCTATTTTGTGTTCCAACCCTCAGGAAACTATGAGAAGGTAGTTGTTCCACTGACCAACTGCAGTTCCACCATATTCCTTCCACCCGTCTATTCCTTTTAAGCCCATGAGGGTGATTGTATGAGTGCTTACTTTGACTTAGGGTAAAGGGTAGGCGTAAGTCCTGATTGTCCACCTATCTCCCAAAATGTGCAGTGTCATGGATTTTATGATGGAAACTCCCTCTATAGCCAATGACGACATCAATTCAATGTTTATAAATTTATGGTGTGGGAGAAGGGTGGTGAATCGGGACACAGAAAGTGTCATTCACACTTAATTTGTCCTTGACTACCCTGGTGCATTAGACTGACCTCTTCTGTTTTAAGTTTCCACACATGCTAACCAATACATAAGTTGTGCTCCTTTTTCACAGATGTTTCAGGCTGATGACCTGTCTCCATAGCTGAGAGAAACAGAGGAGGAACATCACTTTGTCCCCAATTCTACTGCTAATGTTTCTAACTGTACTGATGAGGAAGAAGAGGGCAGACTTATCCACTATTGCGAAACTGTTCAGTCAAATTTACATTGCCACTTTGTTACCAGAAACAAGTCACATGTTCAATAAGGTGTTCTACAAATAGAATTACAATACAAAAATGTTCTTGCTCGTCAGTGAAGTTCTGCCAATTGTATGTTGGAAACCATTATCAAGGAAACTTAGTTGAACATGTTGTGTAAATTGTAACATGTCTCTTGAACACCAGTGATTCCAAGGACACAAATAACTGTTACCTGTAGAACAATGTCTCTATCACAGGTCACTAATACAATTATTTGTTAATTGTGCAGACTGATTGCTATGGCATGGGCATGACAAAGCAATGAACTAACTAAACACTTATCAGCTATTATGCCTCTGAATTTCCCGTCGACATTTGCAAAGAAAAAGTAATTATGCAGTATACCAAGGGCTATCGGCATTGACAGTATTGAGTCAAGTGTAACAGTATAACTTTAGACCGTCCCTTCGCCCATACCCAGGCGATAACTGGCTAGCAGTTTCACATCCGTTACACAAGCAAGTTTTACTGTTTCACAAAATATGGTATTGGAGGGGCAGTCAGGTGGACATCTCCAGTCAGAACAGGACCTGCACAAACTTAATCAAATTATAAACCAGCAGTATTTGTAAAGACTGTCTCACCAAGGACAAACTCAAATAGCCTACTCTAATGAAACGCGGCCTAAGGGGTTCTCCCACTGTCACTGTGTGCCAAAATGTGTTCAACCAGAATGATTTCAGTATTGTTTTATCTACTTATCCCTTAAAATGCTGACATATACACACAACTTGACACTTTCCAATGATGTGTTTAGAGGTTGTAAATGGCTCACACAACTTTCTAGCTAGCTTATTGGCCTGGAAACTAACTGACCAAGGTGCTGAAGCTATTAGTTCAAAGAATACAATCAACACGTCCATATACTATTTTATACAGTAACAAACGAGTTGCTAACTAGTTAGCTAGTTACATGCAGTATATAGCCACAGAATTAGCTGCTAGCTAACGTTAGCTTGCAGTACTTTGCCCAATCTCTCCCCTTTTCCCATGAACTGCTCCCACACAGATGAGGAACAGTAACTGCTGGTTATAGCAACAGTAACTATGGGGTGGAGTTATGGAAGAGAATCAGCGAAACAGCTTCCAAAATGTTTGTGATGCAGATCGGCGCAACAGTGAGTTAGATTAGTTAGGCAGTCAGATCTGACACTGACACCGGTTTATCCAGTGGGGCGTTATTGAGTGACTAGCAGCTGCAGCGGCACCTGCCAACAAACCAAGTGTAATACGGGCGCTATTGGGTGACTGTCAAATGATCTGCCAACCAGAAGCCAGCTAGGCCATTTATTGGATTTTGAGCAGAGAAAATCCTCTCGCTTCACCTTTTCCTCTGCACCTACAGTATGAACACAGAAGCACAGACAGAGTTAATCATGCAGCTGACCGAATTTACTTCTGGGTTACCAGATCCCTTTTCTGGATCCTTGCGATGTCCCTAACCTTAACCCCAACCCTAACCCTTACCTTAAAATCTATTATTTTGAGGGTTTTCAGTAGACAGACTTTTAACTTTAGGTCTTCTTCGCATAGTCCTCATCAATCAAACTTTTGCTGCACAGCTCTCAGCTGTAGTTGTATTGTGTAAGTAAAACATTGCATCCCAAGTGGAATATCCCTATTCTTTGAATGGAAGGTCCCATGCCAGTGGTGGACTATAGGAAAAGGAGGGCCGAACAGGCCCCCGTTAACATTAATGGGGCTGTAGTGGAGCGAGTCGAGAATTTCAAGTTCCTCACCAACAAACTATCATGGTCCAAACACACCAAGACAGTTTTGAATAGGGAATGACAAGACCTTTTCCCCCTCACGAGACTGACAAGATTTGGCATGGGTTCCCAGATCCTCAAAAAGTTATACAGTTGCACCATCAACAGCATCCTGACTGGTTGCATCACCGCCTGGTATGGCAACTGCTCGGCATCTGATCGTAAGGTGCTACAGAATGTATAGTGCGTACGGCCCCACCTCTTTAAGGAATACCTAGGATAGGATAAAGTAATCCTTCTCACCCCCCCCCCCCCCCCCTTAAATGATTTAGATGCACTATTGTAAAGTGGCTGTTCCACTGGATGTCATAAGGTGAATTCACCAATTTGTAAGTCGCTCTGGATAAGAGCGTCTGCCAAATGACTTAAATGTAAATGTAAATGTACAGCTTCCTGCCATTCAGGACCTATATACTAGGCGGTGTCAGAGGAAGGCCCAAAGACCCAAGTCATAGACTGTTCTCTCTGCTACCGCACGGCAAGTGGTAGCAGAGTGCCAAGTCTAGGTCTTAACAGGTCTTAACAGGTCTTATAATTATGTTGTTGATGGAAAGGTTGAACGCTTAATAATCATGGATGTTTTCTTGGCATTTTGTTTAGAGAACAGTGTAGTGTAGGCTACCATAGTATGTACTGAAAATAATAATAATAACACTTGTATGCGTATAGCATTTGCTGGAAAGTAGAGTAATAATCTTTACTAGAAAAGCTTTAATGCACACAGACAATTGAAAACGAAGTTTAAGAAAAGTGTAAAGTTATTTCTTGACATTACAAGCAATAATATGTCATTACCATTGTAAAAAAAGAAACATCAAAATACAAAGCATAAAAACATTAGATAATAATAAAGAAGCCTGTGTTGTTTCGCAGCAAAAGCTAATAGTTTTATAGGCATCCAAAGCTGGATAATTATGTTAAAAATACTGAACAGGCAGCCATCTCCAGTGAACAAGGTGCTGATACCCCAATTTACTAATGTTTTTTGCCTTAAAGCAAAACTTCACCAACAAGAGCTTGTAAACAGGAAAACATTGGCATCCCTTTTAAGGAAAATAAATTAAAACTAAATTCTCAACTACCGCAGCACAAAAATGAATGCATTGCTTTGCATTTCAATCGAATTCCTGACATTTGAATTGAAACATCAAATGGTTGATTTTCCTGTTACATCTAATCTAATGTGTACCACCTCCTGGCAAATTAACCCATAAGTAAATGAAGAGTTGTAAGACTATCAAGAGCCACTGCAGGTCAATCTATTACATTTAATTTCACATTTAATTCCTAAACTGAATGAGGCTCTTAGCTAAAGGAGTTTGTTTGTAGTCCCTCACTTACAGTAGGTCATCAAGATAAACATACAACACTCAAAACCACCTCAGTGGACCCCTTTCAGGTGACCAATAATTTGTGAAGATGACTGCCACAATCCACGCCTGTGTAGTAAGTACTGAAGTAGATGCACAGTTGTGAAGATATTCCTTGTTGTCAGCTGTACGTGTCCTTGGTCAAGACATCAATGTGGCTTCTGAAATTATATGACAAACATCATGAGACAAGATTCATCATTCTTTGATACACAATTTGATTGGATAAAGAAGGATTTGTCACATATTCAGAACATTTTTCAAGGTACTACAGACTCACCTTTTCTCTGTGACTCTTCTGATGGATCCGCAATTCCTCTGGATTTGAAAACATATTTTGGCAAAAGGGGCAGACAGACTCTGGGATGGTTCTCCAAAAACCTTGCCCTAGGTCAGGAGAGTCACTGAGCTCCACTTTGGCCTCTTGAGGACTTTGTGGAGATTTCTTTAGGTCTGCGTGCCAATTATCATCACCTGCTGACTTCCTATTACTCTGATGGAGTAGCCCTGCTCCTCTGACACGCTTCATTCCAGCAACCCAAGATTTGGGATTAGAGGACTTTTGAGACAGCTGATCTGAACACACCACCTTATTGCGAGCCACTTCCTCCTGTGAGCTTACTGCGGGCCTGGCTCGGGGCAGACTGCTCAAGCACATCTGAGGCAGTTGAGGCTTATGGGATGCCTGGTTTGAGGAGTTCACAAACTGGATGGAACTGGGGTCAGGACCAGGGAAGGGGAAAGCAGTGTACTTGTCCTGCTTTTGAGCCGATGCTGAAACATCTCCCTGTCCTGTCTGATTCCCCCTCATAAAGCTGGGCTGAGAGGTGGTGGATCCAGGTCCCCCTGACGCCGCACTCCCTGGCCTGGCCAACCCCGAGCTCCAGCTCTCCAGAGGCGGCACAGACAACTGCTGGATGCAGTGGTGCAAAGAGGGATAATCCACATACTTAAACTTGGGAACCTTCTCCTTGGAAGTGAGAGGGGCACATCTTCCAGAGGGTCTTCCCAGGGCAAGAGGGCAACCCTCCAGCCAGCTGTCCAAGGGTGGCACGGTGAGCTGCTGGATGCACTGGTGCAGCGAAGGAAAGTCCACGTACTGGAATCTGGGCACTTTGAGTGGCACGTCAGAGACATCCTCTTTTTTAACCCTGATGGGTATGGTAGGCAGTGCCTCCTCTCTGACCCTACGGGTTTTTGTGTCCGGCTCAGTTTTGACCTCTAAGGGTATGCCCATTGTTTTTGGATCACCTGCTACCCCTGTAGGGAGAATTCTCCTGTCCTCCATGGCTGGCCTCTGAAAACACATCAAACACAATTAAAGATAACCTACATTGGTAAAATCAGGCTTGAATCTTTTTAAGCATTTCCAAATATAATCAGTAACATTACTGTGGAGGGATAATGGAGGTTATTCATAAAACTTTGCTCTACTTCACTTAAATGTATCTCCATCTTTTTTTCCTAGATGTGTCAATCAAATGTATGTATACTGAACAAAAATATGAACGCAACATGTAAAGTGTTGGTCCCATGTTTCATGAGCTGAAATAAAAGATCCCAGAAATGTTCTGTATGCACAAAAAGCTTATTTCTCTAAACTTTTGTGCAGAAATTTGTTTACATCCCTGCTAGTGAGAATTTCTCCTTTGCCAAGATAATCCATCCACCTGACAGGTGTGACATATCAAGAAGCTGATTAAACAGCATGATCATTACACAGGTGCACCTTGAGCTGGGGACAATAAAAGGTCACTTAAAATGTGCAGTTTTTTTCACAAAACACAATGCCACAGATCTGTCAAGGGTTGAGGGAGTGTGCAACTGGTATGCTGACTGAAGGAACTGCAGCCACCTCTAACATCGTTTTAGAGAATTTGGCAGTACATCCAACCGGCCTCACAGCCGCAGAACATGTGTAACCACGCCAGCCCAGAACCTCCACCTCCAGCTTCTTCACCTGCGGGATAGTCTGAGGCCAGCCACATGGACAGCTGATGAAACTGGCTGGGCCTGGCTCCTCAGTGGGTGGGCCTGGCTCCTCAGTGGGTGGGCCTGGCTCCCAATCCATAGATTGGGGACTAATTCATTTATTTCAATTGAATCATTTCCTTATATCTGATCTCCTTATAACTGTAACTCAGTAAAATCTTTGAAATTGTTGTTTAGATTTTTGTTCAGTATAAAGTGATAAGGTAAAAAACAAAACAGGACTGAGTTTGGGAAACCCTGTGCTTAGAAGTAGCAGGTATTAAGTAGGCCAGGGCTCGCCAACCCTGTACCTGTAGAGCTACCGTCCTGTAGGATTTCACTCCAACCCTAATCTAGCACACCTGATTCTAATAAGTAGCTGGTTGATGAGCTGAACCAGGTGAGTTGGAGTGAAAACCTAGAGGAGGGTTGGTCTCCGTGAACAGGGCTGAAGCTCCCTGAAGTAGGTTGTCCTGACCTGACCACAATCATTAATAGGAAATAGTTATAGGCAGCTGTATAATACATATAGATGTTGATGAGATACTGATAATAAGGGTAAAACTAGGTCCAGTTGAATATGCTGTGTGCTGCTCCTCCAACCCCATGTCAGGGATATTAATAGCATTGCAGGTATGAAGTTAGGAGGAAAGTAGGTCAGAGCCAGACTGATCACACTGCCAAGGGCCCAAAACAAAATATCTGTCACACAGCTGCTTGAGCAAAGAAAACCAGATACTTTAATACAAAACTCTTCACCCTGCTCACTTTTATAAGTATGGCTTGATTCAAGGGAAGACGGAGAAGATAAACTTGACTACTATTAAACATTCTGATTCACAATCCAATAGTGAATCTATTATTTTGTTCTTTTAAATACATAGTGTGTTTGTTGCCATCATCAGTAGAGACTGTGAAATAACAGCAATATGAGGAATCCCTTTAGAATCCAGTGTTATATAGTGATAACCTACTTCTTGTAATGTCATTTTTATTGAACCTACCATCCTGGCACAGTAAAACACAGAGCTTTGCCCTGGAACTGTGCCGAGCCGTGACGAGGGGCGGGGGAACGCCGTGTTCCATATTCAGTCTCTGTGTTACGAGGAATTGGGTCACGCACGGTGGCCTACATTTGGAGGGTTTGTTGTCTTCGTTTTTCCCTCCCCACATTTATTTGGGTTGGCCCCGCCCTCGTGCGCTCAACAACACAACAGTAACTAGGCTACAGAAATATACATAGTTGAAACGAAAAAGGACCTTTAAATTTGGAAAACTTCCATACCCATTTTAAAACATATTTACCCGAGATTTGTATTAGAGACATAATGACACGTCGCAATAACTGCAGCGGCGAACGGTTGCATTATTTCCATATGATCACACTGTTTCACACAATGTATAAATATGTATATTAGACACCGATAAAGTCCACTGGGCTATAGGCCTAAAGCAAGTTCTAGAGAGCGACTGGCGCATATACACAGCAAAACATAGTACATTTCCAAATTAATCATTGTTCTTAATAGAAGTAGCATACAAGAAAATATGTGGCTATGACATGAATTTCTTCATCCAAGTTTTACCTTTCGTTATCGGTCTTCCTGGAAATCCGTGAAACGCGTAATGAATCTGCTTATTGGCGATGCTGTGTCCTGCATTGTGAGCAATTAAATAGTGTTACAAGATGTGAATCAACCAGTAATTGCTCAGACGTTTCGGTTTAGCAGCAAATCGAACAGAAAAAAGGCCAGGCTTGATGGTTGACTCTTCGAGCGTGGTTGATGACACCTGCTATTAGTTTCCGAGAAATAACAGGCTTAATCACTCGATGTCAATGACAGTAACCAGAAACAGTTGATATATTGTGTCAAATGATTTATCTCTGAAAGCCTCTTTTGCTACTGCTACCTTGACTGATAAAGTCTCAAACCAATCAGAATTTTTGTACAGTCAAATCACTCCCACGGAATCCTTATCTATATAACACAATGCAGACCAATGCTCGAGCTAGTTCCAGCTGAGTAGGCGGAGCCTTCGTGCCCTGGTTCTGGTACAGTTCAGATTGAGTCCGCTCCATTAGGATGGGCAATATCACGCATCACTCGTATAATCCTACAACCCAGAATATATATTACCGCCGTTGGCAGATAACAGAAATAGCGTTCAGTTGATGCTACATTTATCAGTAACGCTTTATGACCATACAATTTATCTTGAACTCACACCAATGTAATAACTAATTTATTACATTGATTATGACATGTATTACTAATTTCCGATAATGATATAAGTAACCATTTATTCTTTAAGAATATAAAACTAATGGTTTTGGGCTACAACTGCCTAATTTCCCGATTATAATCCAAAGAAAATATAAAGTGATATTGTCTTTTGTTTATGTTTTTGCTTTCAGATGAGTGAATGTATAGCTTCAAAATATGTAAATATGCTCTCATGACTGTGAGTCCTTGCATCAATCGCTCTGTCTTTGAATTTGAGAGTGGTTATATTCCTCCACCCTATCCCTCAGCTTTCTACTAAACCAAGTGGTGGGGATCAGTCTGCATCCTAAATAGGCATACTACAATTTCACTGGATAGTATGATTCATAGCTCTCATCAAATAGTTTTATGTAGCTTATTCCCACTGTGCAGTCATGATATAGGCCTTCCCGAACAGCACCATCTTTAAAACCTTATCTATACCTTTTGATTAAACTATATAGTTTTGTGTTTTTATATTGTTACTTTCACACGGGATGCCTTTTCTTAAACCAGCCAGGATTTTGACATTCAGCTAAAATGATGTATGTTTCATACAGAGAATATAGAAAAGATAATCACTGATCATGTCATGACCACTTAAAGTATTTTACCTTTACTGTATGAAGTCATTCACAATACTGTGAACCATCATTTCAACATTAAGATTTTCTCAAAATCCTAAAACCATCAGCCAAAGGTCAAGGATTTCCGGCCATGTTTATATGTGCAGTTGGTAATGAGATGTTACGTGTTGTTGTATGTAAAAGTGTTGTATGCAACAACAAAAAAATAAGAAGTACATTCAGACATCACTAAAAGCATTATTTATTTACACAAGCACACACAATGAGACCACATGATTTACAATTCAGTCATCATAATATCAAATAAAACATTGCTATTTGGGTTTGATAGACAGTCTATATCTTTCAGACCAAATACGTGTAGCTCATCCTTTGAATCACTTCACTTCCTATTAGGAACCATGTGCAGTACAAGCTGGTGTGTATTCCAGTCCCTGCTCTTGGTTTGTAAGCAGTCCCCTATGACTCCAAGGTGTATTGTAGCATATGTAGAAATAAACTAAAAATGACTGCAGCCATTATTATTCCCTTGCATTTTGTACTATTTGAACCAATATATGTAGCAGAAAATAGCTTGAATGACATGACCCTGTAAGAATTGAGATTGTGACCTTATCATTTTATAATGTGGGTTTACATATTTTTCATCCAAATGTTTCCCATTGGAACATTTATTAATCCCATTGCTCATTCAATGTCATTGTTGTAAGAAAATGCATATCACTTCATGTTAAAACAAATGTACAGTTCTTAAAAAAAATAAAATTGGGATATACTGTTATATAAATACCATAAAACAGTACTGATATATAAATACCATAAAACAAAATGTGTCTATACATACATACCTGGATTTGGTTGAATAACAAAATACAGTGAAAACATGAATAAAGCATGATTTCAGAAAGATAGAGAAGAGCAGAGAGATGGTTCTGTCTCAATAGATAACAGTTTAGATCTATGAGTCAACGTTGATTAATAATCTGTTGAAGTGAAGCTTGATTTCTGGGAACAGTGATTTTGCAACATATTTATTTGATTTGAAAATTATTCAATTAATGTCCCAATTGGCAAATTTGTGAAAAAAAATATGAATTTATATTTTCTAATGGGTTGAATTTTCTAAATTATCATTCAAACAAATAGAAGGCGTTAATTACTGAAGAAGGACAATAAGAAAATAAAAAACAGAGAACGCCTTGGACCAAATTCTTTAACAGTCTACCTTATATCTGTAAAAAAAAAAAAACTTCTAAGATCGATGTACTGTATTATTGTGAGAGACAACGTTACCAAACTTAAATATAACAGGTTAGATACATTACAGTGCATGCTACATTTTAATATACGCATGTCATATAGTTGAGTATGAATACTTTTCATTCACCGTTGGGGTGTTTAAAATGAAATCTGTCCAATATTTCTACAAATTAAAGTAGAGATAAATACAGTATATTGTACACGATATAATGGACATTTAACGTTTTTTTCAAGAAGTCCGTCTCTTCCCATGTTTGTCCTGTGATGTTTTCATTCTACAGAGACTCCTACAGTACATCAATATACACTACATGGCTAAAAGTATGTGGACACCTGCTCGTCGAACATCTCATTCCAAAATCATGGGCATTAATATGGAGTTGGTCCCCCCTTCGCTGCTATAACAGCCTCCACTCTTCTGGGAAGGCTTCCCACTAAATCTTGAAACATTGCTGCGGGAACTTGTTTCCATTCAGCCACAAGAGCATTAGTGAGGTCGGGCACTGATGTTTGGTGATTAGGACCGGCTCGCAGTTGATGTTCCAATTCATCCCAAAGGTGTTCGATGAGGTTGAGGTCAGGGCTCTGTGCAGCTCAGTCAAGTTCTTCAACATCGATCTCACTGAACTTCACTTTGTGCACAGGGGCATTGTCATGATGAAACAGAAAAGGGCCTTCCCCAAACTGTTGCCACAAAGTTAAAAGCACATAATCGTCTACAATGTCATTGTATGGTGGAGCAATAAGATTTCCCTTCACTGGAACTAAGGGGCCTAGCCCAAACCATGAAAAACAGCCCCAGACCATTATTCCTCCTCCACCAAACGTTACAGTTGGCACTATGAATTCGAGCAGGTAGCGTTCTCCTGGCATCCGCCAAACCCAGATTAGTCCGTCGGACTGCCAGATGTTGAAGCATGATTCCTCACTCCAGAAAACACTTTTCCACTACTCCAGAGGTCAATAGTTGCGAGCTTTACACCACTCCAGCCGCCGCTTGGTTTTGCGCATGGTGACCTTAGCCTTGTGTGCGGCTGCTAGGCCATGGAAACCAATTTCATGAACCTCCTGATGAACAGTTATTGTGCTTATGTTGCTTCTAGAGGCAGTTTGGAACTCTGTAGTGAGTGTTGCAACCGAGGACAGACAATTTTTACACTCTAAGCACTTCAGCACTCGGCTGTCCCGTTCTGTGAGCTTGTGTTGTCTACGACTTCGTGGCTAAACTGTTGTTGTTCCTAGACATTTCCAGTTCTCAATAACAGCACTTACAGTTGACCGGGGCAGTTTTAGCAGGGAAGAAAATCAAGAACTGACTTGATGGAAAAGTGGCACCCTATGATGGTGCCACGTTGAAAGTCACTGAGCTCTTCAGTATGGGCCATTCCACTGCCAATGTATTTCTATAGAGATTTCATGGCTGTGTGCTCAATTTTATACACCTGTCAGCAACAGGTGTGTCTGAAATAGCCAAATCCCCTAATTTGAACGGGTGTCCACATACTTTTGTAGTGTATTTGGTATTTTGGTGCATGATTGTAATATCCCTTTATTTATCCCTCCTGTTTCCCACATATGCTCTACAGTACATTTAATAAACTCTTGTTTAAACATATCTTTGCTCTGTGCAACAAATGTAATGTGTTGAAGACAGACAGTGTCTCTCCAACTTTGGCTTATTTGTGCAATGTGGATCAGCACTCGTGACAGGACACATGGGGGGATGCGACAGACTGTCTGTCAGACACACCCCTAACCCATCCTCTCCTCTCTACCAACCTGCTCTATTCACCTCTCTGGTCTTTCACTCCAACAGGTAGGACTGGGCCACACTATCTGTGGAAAATAATCTTATATATTATCAATTAAAAGGATATCGTAAATGCAGAACAATGGATTTGTATGTACCTGAATTGACATCACTCACATTACAAACCATTTGGGGAAATAAAGTAATTGTAAATATAGAGTTTGATAGGAAAACCAGGCGTACCTTACAGGCTACTTATTCCTCGCCTGCCGGTCGAGGAATTTTTGTTTTCTATCTGGAGGAATCTCCTCCAAACTGATGCCATGGTTACTTGCCCTGAGGAAAGTCAAAGAAAGAAGGCTTATTCGATTGGTAGTGCACACTGAGCACTCAGAATATCCCAGCATATGAAGCAACAAAAGCTCCGTCCACAATGACAACTGTTTTCAGCAACCGCTGGTGACAACCGTATCTCAGTTTGAACTCTTAATACAGTTATAAAATGTGGACAGGGCTAAATGAGGCAACCGCCAGGGTAATGTGTTGAAACACTACAGCAATGTTTGCTGCCAACCAGGCAGAGCGTTCATCACACATTATGTAGTGCAGTGGGAGACACGGATTAATTAAACATGGATTAAACAGGTGGTAGATGAGGAATTGTACATTTGGGTCAGCGTGTGAACTGAAGCACGACACAATGGTCATGTCAGCAGCACATAGAAATAGAATGAGAAATTATGATTTAGAAAACTGTTAGTTCCAACCATGCAATCTGACAAATGGGTCAGCACATTATTATCAGTTTTTTCTCAATTATTTTCTGACATCTTATCCTCTATATCCACAGTGATTTAGCTAGATGAAAATCAACTGTTTTGACACAAACAGGGTTGCATAAGTATTACTGACAAGGGGGCTGGCAGAAGGACCCAGCAGGACTGAGAGTCAATGACAGTATAGTTAGGCCAAACATAAAGCACAATGTAAATAAAGCAGGAAGGCATGTTAAATCTTACCCTGGAGTAAGGTCAGGCGGTATGGGCAGAACCTTGTCAAACCCAGCTCTCCCAGCCAACCAGTAAGTGTTTTCAACTCCCTTCCCCTGAAATAGAAATAGGGAATAACAGAATAAGTAGTGAGTTAGATTAATTTGGGTCTTTCTGTCTTGTCTCTCTCCCTCTCTCTCTTGTCTCTCTCTCTCTCTTGTCTTTCTCTCTCTGTCTCTCTCCCTCTCTCTGTGTGTGTGTGTGTGTGTGTGTGTGTGTGTGTGTGTGTGTGTGTGTGTGTGTGTGTGTGTGTGTGTGTGTGTGTGTTTATTTACCTTCAGCTCTGTCATGCCCCTGGTGTCTACTTTGTAGCCCATTTTTAGTTCATGCAGGATATCGACTGTGCTCTGGTTGACATGGATTCTGTAAGCTGGGATAATAAACAACAATAGCAACCACAAAGGCAGCATTAGACTACAAATACTCAAACACAGAACAAATTCAATGTAAACAATTACCATTAGTTATTTGTCTAAAGAGTATCAACATTATGAACTCATACAGCACTCACATATCCTACATATATTTAGACTTTGATTCATTTATATGGATGACCATATACTGATTTAGTGTAGAGCAACACAAGGTAATCTATTGTGTTTGAGCCCATATATTCACAAGAACATGTTTTGAGTCCATACACTCTTTGTGCAGCAATTCATATCTATGGCCACTTGGTGGGAGTAGATGTGAGATGTACTGTTCTCTTTTGGCACCTACAATTGTAATTACTTACTATAGCTACAATACTGGTTGCCCCTTACCTCTAGAAATACCCTAGATATACACTACCATTCAAAAGTTTGGGGTCACTTAGAAATGTCCTTGTTTTTGAAAGAAAAGCACATTTTTCGTCCATTAAAATAACATCAAATTGATCAGAAATACAGTGTAGACATTGTTAATTTTGTAAATGACTATTGTACCTGGAAACGGCAGATTTTTAAAGGAATATCTACATAGGTGTACAGAGGCCCATTATTAGCAACCATCACTCCTATGTTCCAATGGCACATTGTGTTAGCTAATACAAGTTGATCATTTTAAATGGCTAATTGATCATTAGAAAACCATTTTGCAATTATGTTATGCAATTATGTTATGCAATTATGCACAAAACTGTTGTTCTGATTAAAGAAGCAATAAAACTGGCCTTCTTAGACTAGTTGAGCATCCGGAACATCGTCATTTGTGGGTATCGATTACAGGCTCAAAATGGCCAGAAACAAAGAACTCTCTTCCGAAATTCGTCAGTCTATACTTGTTCTGAGAAATGAAGGCTATTCCATGTGAGAAATTGCCAAGAAACTGAAGGTCTCATGGTGAGTAAGTATATAAAAAACACAGAGAAATCATGGTGTTAATGGCACTGGGCCTTTAAACCCTGAATTTGCCCACTAATTCCACTGAGAGTCTTAAAGGATTAGTCAGGACTGCTTATAATAAACCTCTTTAGTGTTGCAGGCACACAAACTACCATACACCTGTCCCTATCCTTAGTGGCCTCACACAGCATGATTTCACTGGTGACTGGCCAAAGAACGAATGCGAGGTACTCACACAACCCTGTGGACTCCATTCGAGAGGCTGTGTTGACAGTGTCTCCGAACAGACAGTACCGAGGCATCGTCAGACCCACCACACCTGCCACCACAGGGCCTGATAGACACAGACACAAACGCAGATGATACACATGCTGACATGTTGGTGTCACGTTGTGTTGCTGCCATGCTATGTTGTTGTTTTATGTCTTTCTTTATGTAGTGTTGTGGTGTCTCTTTTGTCATGGTGTGTTTTGTCCTATTTTTCTATTTTTCTCCCAGCCCCCATCCCCGCAGGAGGCCTTTTGCCTTTTGATAGGCCATCATTGTAAATAAGAAGTTGTTCTTAACTGACTTGCCTCGTTAAATAAAGGTTCAATAAAATAATGAAGATCAGAAGCAACATAATTCCTGATATATAACTTGTGATTCATGACTTATTCAAAGAGCCTACAATATGTCTCACAAAAGTCTCTGGAGCAAAGAAATAGCAAATGAACTTCATTTGATCAGTTTGATTGCAGAATATCCTTTCAATCTTTAGAAGAGACGTCAGAATATTTGTATTTTATGCCATTGTGTTATTACTGAGTTGTCTTTTTTCATACCTAAAAGTAGCCACCTCTGTGTAAAACACTCCATATGAATTGGTAGGGTTGGTAGAGTAACGAGAAAGCATTAGGCAGCGAAGACTAATAGGATGACAGGGCTAAGTGGATGACATTTCACAGTTCCAGGAATATGTTCTAGACGGGGATCAGGTAAAAATACACTTTTGACCAGTACTCTGACGTTAATGCCATGTTCCAGAGAATTCCAATACAAGGGTTGTATGAATGTACTCATTCTCAATTCATTTTCAATATAATATAGCAAAAGTGTAGATTGCTTATGTATTGAATTTTACAATTCATCTGTTGACTTTGTTGCTCAGGCATGAACTGCAATCTACAGCAGTTGACCTCATGGATTACCAGTCATTTTATCCATAGCTCCATCTATGATTTTGAGAGTAACATTTCTTCAGCCTCATGTAAGCACGAAATGGCATGTATTATTATTATTATTATATTATCACCCAGCTTTTCAGCAAACTAAGTAGTGGGGTTACCGTTTGGCTGAAAAACAAATGAAGAATTATGGCTTTAAAGAAAAGGACAGTCAATCTGTCTACATTATGAACACTGATTAAGAGGATATCAATATGACAAATCATTTGAGATGGGTCACCCACCAGAGTGCAGGCCGATACGAATCTTGACCTTGACGTCAGGCATGTGCCTCATCTTGAAGGTTCCAATACAGTGGAGAATGTCCAGGGACATGTTGGACATCTCAGCTGCGTGGCGTCTACCGTTCCGGTTTGGAACTCCAGAGGCTACCATGTACGCATCTCCGATGGTCTCCACCTGAAGTACACACAATCAATATTATATATCAATATAATAGTATCATAATAATAGTCAAAATAGGTCCTCACTCTCGCTAAATAGTAGAAAGCAGATTGTTCAGTTTGATGTTCCTATCTGTCCTAGACTATAGCGACATCATCTATATGAACGCAGCTGACGCTTCATTAAATCCATTAGATGCAGTTTATCATAGTCCACTGCACTTCATTAAACCCATTAGATGCAGTTTATCATAGTCCACTGCACTTCATTAAACCCATTAGATGCAGTTTATCAAAGTCCACTGCACTTCATTAAACCAATTAGATGCAGTTTATCAAAGTCCACTGCACTTCATTAAACCCATTAGATGCAGTTTATCAAAGTCCACTGCACTTCATTAAACCCATTAGATGCAGTTTATCATAGTCCACTGCACTTCATTAAACCCATTAGATGCAGTTTATCATAGTCCACTGCACTTCACTAAACCCATTAGATGCAGTTTATCATAGTCCACTGCACTTCATTAAATCCATTAGATGCAGTTTATCAAAGTCCACTGCACTTCATTAAACCCATTAGATGCAGTTTATCATAGTCCACTGCACTTAATTATTTATTATTAGTACTCATCACTGCATTCTCTACCAGAAAGTTGGTTGTCCCTCTGTTGTCACATAGGTTGATACATTCTTATGTTTTCATTTCTAAAGCCTTTTTACAAAAAGTCCTTTGGTCTCTACTGAGTTAGGGACATCAGCTCTTAGTTTTCTTGCATCTTATTTGTGAAACAATCTTCAAAATGTTCTTAAATGTGATGTTTTGGTGCCTCTAGGGCAATTCAGAAAGCTGATTGAGGACCTTATTACTGATGAATGTGTTAGTTTGTTATGACCGTGTTTTTCTTTCTGGTTGCATTTTGTACTCATCTTTTGATGAGTGTATTTTCTATAATTGATGTAAATCAGTAAAAGACACCTTGGTCTCAGTAGGACTCCCTGATAAAATAAAGTTTCAAAAAAATAAATGAAATATCTTTAATGTCGCAATTGTGATTATTTATTTTTTTATCACGTAGAAAGGAGTCAGTGACACAAACTCGTACACACTAAGAAATGCACCCATTTACTTCCAGGATTTGTATTGAAACTAGAACAAGCTTCCATTGCATCACTAATATTGGACACAACTCTCTTGCAGCAGGACAGGATTCTCACCTTGTAGACATCATGCTGCCCGATGATGGCATCAAAGAGTGTGTAGAGATCATTGAGTAAGTCTACCACCTCAATGGGCTCGCTGAGTGCAGAGATGGTGGTGAAGCCCACAATGTCACTGAAGTACAGAGTGACCTCAGAGAAGTGCTCTGGTCTCACAGGCTTGCCCGTCTTCAGGGCCAGGCACACAGACCTATTGTGTTAGACAATACAAAGGAGTGGATAGAGGGATGCAGATGTGGATAGGATGGAGGTTAGGAGTGTAGGTAGAGAATAAATGGCAAGCTACCAATGGATGAAAACAATATATTCTCAATACAGTAAAAGAAAAATGAAAAAAAATGTGATGTTGCAAATTAACATGTGCAGCTTTTAATTTGAAGTGTCAGGAGAGGAGAGGCACTGACCTGGGCAACATCTGGGCCAGCAGGTTATCAGTCTTCTTCCTCTCCACCTCCAGCTCCTCTGTCCTCTCCCTGATCAGGTCCTCAAGGTTAGTGGAGTACTGCTCCAACATACGCAGCATGGAGTCTATGATGTTGGTCTTCTTTCCCTTGGTTATACTCTTGAACTAAGGGATGAAGGGAAATATACATCATGCAGTGAGGGGGGTGGGGGGTGTGTTACATATTACTGTAATATGGTTCACAAAAGCATGTCATTTTGAGTTCTTGTTAGGAGGCACAGTTTCCGGATGGGGAGGGAGGATGCAGGCAGGTGGATGGGGACTGAGGGGGGATGGGTTTGGGTTATCTTTATATGCATTTCTTTGATGGTTTTTTTGTACCTGTAACTCCCGCACCCCCTCAATATTTTTTTTATGACAAACCTAAATAAAAAGTTGGTCACAAAAAGCATGTTGTTTTGAGTTCCTGTATAAAATAAATAATACAAATACTGAGCTACATTATATACTCAAAAATGTTTGCAATTTTTTTGCAAAAAAAATATTATTGCCACCCCTGTTTTCAAAACCTATCAATACCTCACCATGCGAAGATCCACCACCATATTTTACAGTAGGTATGGGATTCTTTTCTGCTTATGCATCCTTATTTCAATGTCAAATCCACTACCGGTGTGCGTGGCCAAAGAGCTCTTATTGCACCGGTTCCAATGCCGTTTAGCAAACTCCAGAGGTTTGCATTTGTTGGATGACATGAAAATAGAGCTATTTGGCCACAGCTATTTGGTTGCCTCTGCCAGGAGGCTGAAACCTAGCTGCAAGTGGGCCTTCCAGCAAGACAATAACCAAAACCACACTTCAAAATACACAAAGAAATGGTTAGTTGACCACAAAAATCTACATTTTGCAATGGTCATCTGTCTCTGGACTTGAACCCCACTGAAAATCTGTGGTTGAATTTAGAGGGCCGCCCATAAGCGGAGACAAAGAATATCAAGGATCTGTAAAGATTCTGAATGGTCCATACTCCCTCCCAATCTCATATTATTTTTGGGATAAAAGCTCAGTGCTGTTATACTCGCACGGTGAGGTATTGAAAGGTATTGAAAACAGGGGTGCCAATAATTTTGACCCCTATTATTTTGAGAAAAAAAATATTACTTGTTAAACAAAATCTTTCTCTGAGTAATTGTATTAGTATAAAATAATAAAATGTTCCCATTTTTTTAGCATACAATATAGTTCAGTATTTGTATTATTTATTTTATGCAGTAGTTTTGCTCTTTATCAATGGTGCCAATAATTTTGTACCTGACTGTATATGTGTAGCTTTGTGTATGTTTGTGTACAGTAAAGGACCTGTTTGAAGACCTCCTCGAAGGTGGGTCTCTTGTCTGGCTCCTCGCTCCAGGCCTGTTTCATGACCTGGATCACCTCTAGTGGAGCCTCATCCACTGACACAGTAGGCCGACACAGTGGTGGGGGCGATTTCAACTTACTGATGATCTCTGTCAAACACACACACACACACACACACACACACACACACACCTTCTGATGCATTGTTTTGAGTGTTTTCAAACCTTTGGTGGTTCCTATGATCTCAAACAAGTGTACTGTTCATATTGGCATGGTGGTCATCCTTCTGTATTTGTTTTTACATCTGACATGAGGTTATGGTGGTATTGTTTGATATGAGTTCTCACCCTTGGGAGGCATGTCCAACATGCAGAAGGGAGCACAGCGGGCGATGACCTCCTGCATGATGATGGCGAAACTGTAAACGTCCCCTGGGAATGATCCTCTCTTCATCAAACTGGAGTCCCTCAGTAGCTCTGGAGCCGTCCACAGCTGATCTGCAAGGTGGACCAGGGAGGGAGGGGACAAGAGGGGGTTGGTTTGTTTCACCTTCCTTCAAACATTTGGATATTTTATTTATTTTTCCTTTATTTAACTGGGCAAATCAGTTAAGAACATGTTCTTATTTTCAATGACGGCCTGGGAACAGTGGGTTAACTGCCTTGTTCAGGGGCAGTTCTTTTGTATATATTTTTTTACGTTGTCAGCTTGGGGATTCAATCTTGCAACCTTTTGGTTACAAGTCCAACGCTCTAACCACTAGGCTACCTGCCGCCCTATAAAAGGATCATGGTGATAAGAGTGAACATTACTAAGACCATGAGTTTTTCGTGATCACATAACCTGACCAGGGGGGAAAACGGACACACGTGTCTTTTGTTCCTGTAACGACTTGGTAAATGATAAGGAGGAGGATTTGCTGGCTCTGATATATTGAGTGTAGTGTATGTGTCCTTGTGGACTTACCCTCAGGCCTGCCCTCGTCAAAGTCGACACCCTGGGTCGTTATGATCTCGTTGAAGCCGTACTCAGTCACCTTCAGCACGAAGCGTCCGTCCACCACACAGTTTCGGGACTTCAGGCGCCCATGGATGACATCACGGTTGTGCAGGTACTTCATTCCCTGGGAGGGGAAGGAAGGATTGAGACAGAGTCTAAACAACGAGGCGAGAGATATAGTCAGACATATCTATGAATGTGAGAGTTGTTTCCCTCCTTACCCTGATCAGATCCATCAACAGGGAGGACTTGAACATCCAGTCGAGGCGCATGTCCTCGTTGTTGAGAAGGTCCTCCAAGCTGCCCCTGGTACAGTGCTCTGTCACAACACCAAAGATCCCAGAGTCGAGGAACAGGCCAAGGAACAGATTGAGATTCTCATTCCGCATGTCCCTGAGCTGAGAGAGGGAGAGGACAGAGAGAGAGGTAGGTTATGACAGAGGAACAGTGTAGTGGCAGACAGATTCAATGTCTTGCTATTTTGACTGGCTCACTCAGATAGTCACTCACCTTGGTGAAAATACTTTGAGTGCCATCATTGACACTTGACACAGTGTTTCCATTGGGACATTTCTTCAACCAAACCCAGTCACCCTAGTGGAATATACAGGTTTAGCCCATTTTTAATCTGGAAAACACAAAATATTAGGGACAAGGACACTAAATAGAGATAGTTTTGTTCATTACTGTTTGTCAAGAAGACAAGAGTATCAACATTGGGTGAGTGCATCATCACATATGAACTTGGTCCAGTTACATATTAGTACTATTTCTTAAGTGCAGGGCATCAAACATTTGAATATTGGATTGCTGTCTCTGTTCTACAGTAGTTTTACAGTAGATTCCCCACATTGACATGTGACCCACCTCAAAGACAGCGACATTGGAACTGTCAGGGGTGGAGCCAAAGTAGCTTCGTCCCGACACTGAGTGGCGAGGCGTCTTTACGTCCAGCTGACTGTTCATCATACTGTCCTCATTCAGCTTCTACTTACAGAGAGAGATTACAAGGGCTTCAGAATAGACAGTCCATCAAAGATAAGGGACTTTAAATAGACACAAACTCACACACACACACACACAAATGGGCCTTTATGGTATCATAGGCCTCACACTGACCTTTTGGCTGGTCTGGGTATTGATGAAAATGAGGTCATCCAGATTCAAGACTACTTTTAAGGGCCTTCCTCCTCCCCCTGATCCTCCAAAGATAGTTCCAATCTGTCCACCTCTCCTGGACAGACACAAAGGGCAAGACCACAAAACATCAGTAACCTCATTACAAACAAAAGCATGTGTTCAACACAGAAGACAAAACAGGCAGCTGATTTCCACACTCCTCACTGTGTTTGAGCTGAACTTACTTCATATAAAAGGCAGCTCCACCTCCAACCAGCGCACAGAACAGGAGGAACAGGAAGAAGAGAGTACCTGCATCCATTCCTTAAGGCAGAGAGGGGGATCGAGGGAGTGATAAAGAGAAAGAGTTTGAGGGAACACAAACCTCATTTTACCATAGGCTACTGGTACATCACTGACCCCAATGCTAGACCACCTACCCCAACTGCAGGTGATGTATGGACTGAACCAACAACGGGAGTCTGTGCTGGGGCTACTGCCAGCAAAGTGGATGGAGCGCCCATTGTACTTGACCGCCCCAAATTTGCCAAGGGTATGGGGGGCTTCCAGAGTGTGTGTCATGTAGAGTTTGTCTCCCCCGTCAGAGTCCAGTACCACGTAGCGAGCCAGCATCCCCAACCCATCTTCATCGGATGAGATGTGCTGGTTGAAGCCCTCAAAGTCGACCCCTCCATCGCTCTGGAGCATGGTCTCCCCATCCACCCAGCGCCCAGCCACCATGCGACTCTTCTCTACTGCATAGGCCATGTAATATATCATGTTGTAGATGGTGCCGAAGAATGGAGACACCTAGGTCAGGGGAGAAGAGTGGTGATAATGTATCAATCATTGATCTGACCAGCTGTTATTGAAGACTGTCTGTAGACTCTTTAGACTGGCAGTAGGAGTTTTGATGATGGTAAGCAGGGAGTACAGGAATAGAGAAATGTACCATTGCCAAGACACTGACAAACCACTAGTCATTATCATCAGTACTGAAACATTCCAACAACATTGGTTGTAAGGTTTAAGAGGTACAAATACCTTAAGGGTACCTGTTTCTGAAGAACTACAACTCAGTAGGACTGTTGTGCAACCAAATGTGCTTGCTACAGTACTGCATGTCCATGGCATGTGTGGCTAATGATGTATGATGACTAGATGAATGCCTCAGGAGCTGTGCTCTGGGATGTCTCACCTGATCTGGGGGAGTGCTGGTGCGAATCTCAAATTTCTCCTGAGCATCTTTGAAGCTTTCATAGAAAGTGTTCTCACCAGAATCCATGGTGATGGTGAGAACTCCATCGTAGGCTTTTCTCAACAAGCTGTCATTGGTCAGAGCATGAAAGTTTGTGCCCTTGGGCAGCGAATATGTGAGGGTGTCATAGGGGATGAAAACATAGCCACGGTCTATCATACGCATGTTTGAGGCTGAGGTTAGGAGCTGATACTGGGCCTCACCACCGATCAATGCTGAGTGCATGCACATGATGACCACTGCAGAGACAGAGAAGGGAGAATGGAGGATGAGGAAAGTAAGAAGGTAGTAAAGTTGGAAGTAGAGGACAGTAGAAGGGATTCGAATAGACCATTATTAGTCATTGCAGTATGGCAGTGTGTTGTAATGGAATACATGACAGTAAGTCACACATTCACACACACACACACACACGCACACATGCATGCACGCACACACATAAACAAACACACACATGACCAACCAAATACAAATGCGCATACACACCTCTGACACGGTCTAACTCCCGAATCCTTTTCAAGGCCTTTGTGGGTCCATCCTTGTCCGGCTCCATGGTGACCACATTGATAACAGGCAGGCCCAGGGCCATAAGAGAGGCCGCCAGCTCGTGTCCTGTAGCCTCCCACAGGTCATCCTCTGACGTCACGATGACCACATGGGCCCAGCGGAAGTACCGCAGCACAGAAAACAGAACCCGGGAAGACAGAGGCAGGGGCCTGTGAAAGGTGGGATACTGTCCATCCTCCATGTTTGGTTTCAGGCAACCCCAGGACAGAAAGGGCTTATTCCAGTTTTTCGCAAATAGAGCAGCCGATGAGCAGTAGCCTGGATTAGTAGGGCCGAGGAAAGCCGAGCCATAGCCTTCCAGAGAGGAGAAGCGAGCCAGGGCATTGGATGTTTTACAGTCCTCGTTGACGAGAGTATAGTCGTACCAGTAGCCTTTCTTAGTGTAGGGGTCCACGTTGAGGCGGGCGGTGGCCAGGCGGGCAGCCAGGTCAGGAAGGGCTTTGGAGTACATAGGGTCACATGTCCAGGGTCCAATTATGGCCACAGTGAAAGTGGCGCCCCAGGCCTCACAGGGTAGATAGGTGGCCATCAGCAGGGGTAACATCAGCCAGTTTCCCCACAAGCTTCTGGAGCGTAGCACCGCAGATGACGATGCGGGGGTCAGACTGTTCATTGTTTTTGTATCCTCTGTCCTTCTTTGTCTCCTTCTCTCCCTCATTAAGGGATCTTGTGTCCATCGTGGGTGGTGGGAGAGGTTGAGGAGGAAACTAGAGTTTCTGTGAGATGCCATTGTCCCACAGGGCTTCGATCTAGAGTCAGACACCACAGATGAGGAATGGAGGGTTGGAAGTGACAGAAGAGTGTGTGTGTGTACGAAAGGGATTCAGCCCCCTAGCACTCTGTAGGGCATTAGCCCAGAGCTGTGAAGGTCACCTCTGGATTCCCAGCCATCACTGCTTCCATGGAACATATGAGTGAGAGAAAACAAAATGAGACATATTGAAGCATATTTTTTTCTTCTGTCTCAATTTTCTAGGACAAAGCTCTGTCTTTGTCAGTGAGCTACAATGCCATCAGAAGCTCAGAAAGGCACTGTTTCCATAATAATTGTATTATCATTAATATAGTTTAATTACATAACATATAAAGGTCTAGATTCAATCAGATCAAGCGTTAACTGGCGATAGCAGACAACTGCATAGCAGATGTTTTGGCAGTGTTAGAGGTGGAACTGGGTTGGAACCGAAATCGGTGAGCAGTTGCTCTCGCTCTCATTGTCACGAAGCCACACCCGCCCCACTCACGTTAGAATTGCAGAACGAGAAAGTGTAGGCAAAATATAAATAATTATGCTCAATAGGGATTTCTATTAGGATTTCTACATCTCACATTCCGTTGTTCGAACTTGCAAACAAGGCTGTGTGGGATTTCTGTTAATGCGACTCAGTGCAGCCAATGGCAATGTCCGCTTTAGGTAGGCTATATAATCCAACGCAGTTCCACCTCTGACACTGCAAAAACAACCATTATGCGGATGAGCCCTAAACTACTTTTGGACAACATAAATACTGTATGAACATATAAAGTAATGATGTAAAAGAAATCACTGGTAAACAAGACTGACAAAGACTATCCCCATTATCAGAATGTAATGTGATGTTGGCGGAGCTCAGTCCATCTGTCTCTTCAGACCAGGGTGCCCTGAAACCATGGCTGAATCAATGCTCAGCTTTGTGCCCAGGCAGCTTCCATGACATGCAAGTGGCAATCAGATGAGCTGCTGACACAGGTGGGGGCCATTAGCCATGGTGTGAGCGGTGCCAAATAACGTGGCTCCTAATCTGTCTTCCATGTCCCTATCGCTTTCTCTTTCTCTGAAGTCACTCAACCCCTGTGACCTCTTGGTCAGCCTCTCCTTCCCTGGTGGCCTCTATCTCACTCTGTAATAACTTCAGAAATAACTGGATTAGGAAGACCATCAATAAACTTTGATCTGATAATCACTTACTTTTTATGAGATTATGTCCTGTCTATAGAACTGTGGAGTTTAGGTTTGGGGTCAATCCCACTTACATCCAGACCATTCAGGAAGTAAACTGACATTCCTTAGAGGAAAATTGGAATTTCAGGTTCCTTTCTCAATTGTGGGTGTAGGAAAATGTTACAAGCATTTCGCTACACCCGCAATAACATCTGCTAAATATGTGTATGTGACCAATACAATTTTATTTTATTTTATTTTAATTAAATATTTCCTGAATTTAAATGGAATTTACCCTTAACCCTGATGGAGTTAGGGTTAGGGTTAGGGTTGGATTTGAGAGAGAATTGTCACCATCTTGACCCTTTCCCTCTCACTTTCTAACAGAAGCCTCATTTATAACTTGTGCTAACATGCATCCTTTGTCTTGATCTTGTCCACATTCTGATTGTGCCCACATTTTCAGAAATATGTCTACACATGGTATTAAAATCATATCCGTCCTCTGTGTCCGCATTGTGACCAGATTTCCTGGTCCCTCCCTGTATGCAAATTATTTGACAGCTATTCTTCATCAATATTTTTTAACATTTATTTTAAAAAACATATTGATGCCATAATTCAATGATGCCACTTGTCAATAATTTTAGAAGGCGGGATTATGATGATTTAATTGGTGTCACTGTCCAGATCCATCTAGACTTTTAAGTTATCCAGACAGAATTGCGTGCCTGCATAGAGTACCTCCGGAGGTGGTCAGGTTGATCTGATCACAGTCAGATCACAATAAGTCTTTTAATCGCTTACACCTGTCTGAAAATGTGGGCACAATCAGAATGTGGACAAAAACAGGAAAAATGATATATGTTAGAACCTGAAAAGTGCTCATTCAAACTAAATGTTTTCAAATGAAATGTGCTCATTTCAAATTAAAAGTACTATTTGCTAAAATTGTTTTGTGTATGTAGTATTTGTATTTATTAGGGATCCCCATTAGCTGCTGCCAAGGTCCAAACACATTAAGGCACTTACATCACACATAAAACAAAATATAAAACCGTACATAATATAACATTATTACACCACTACATACAATCTACAATACAAAATATATAATACCACCGTACAACAATATTACAATGTAAGTGTGTGTAGAGTGCGTGTGCTAGTGTGTGTATGAATGTGCCTGTACCTGTATATGTCTCTTCACACTCCCCGCTGTTCCATAAGGTGGCATTTTGGGGGATTGTGAAGAGACCTCTGGTGGCATGTCTTGTGGTGTATGCATGGGTGTCCAAGCTGTGAGCTAGTAGTTTAAACAGCTCGGTGCATTCAGCTTGTCAACTCGTCTTACAAAAACAAGTAGTGATGAAGTCAATCTCTCCTCCACTTTGAGCTATGAGAGATTGACATGCATATTATTAATGTTAGCTCTCCTTGCACATTTAAGGGCCAGCTGTGCCTCCCTGTTGTGAGCAAACTGTAATTTTCCTAACCTTCACATGATCGGTGGGTCCCCCATGGGACGGTTCAGCTAACGTAGCCTAATGTGATTAGCATGACGTTGTAAGTAACAGGAACATATCCCAGGACATAGACATATCTGATATTGGCAGAAACCTTAAATTCTTGTTAATCTTACTGCACTGTCCAATTTACAGAAGCTATTACAGTGAAAGAACACCATGCTATTGTTTGAGGAGAGTGCACAGTTATGAACTTGAAAATGTATTAATTAACCAATTAGGCAAATTTGTGCAGTCTTGATACAAATGTTAGCTCTCAATGTACATTTAAGGGCCAGCTGTGCTGCCCTGTTCTGAGCCAACTGTAACTTTCCCAAGTCCCTTTGTGTGGCACCTGACCACACGACTGAACAGTAGTCCAGGTGTGACAAAACTAGGGCCTGTAGGGCCTGCCTTGTTGATAGTGTTGTTAAGAAGGCAGAGCAGTGCTTTATTATGGACAGACTTCTCCTGGATCTTAGCTACTGTTGTATCAACATTTTTTGACCATGACAGTTTACAGTCCAGGGTTACTGCAGGCAGTTTCGACACCTCAACTTGCTCAATTTCTACATTATTCATTACAAGATTTAGTTGGGGTTTAGGGATTAGTGAATGATTTCTTCCAAATACAAAGCTTTTAGTTTTTGAAATATTTATTCCTTGCCACCCATTCTGAAACTAACTGCAGCTCTTTGTGTTGCAGTCATTTCAGTCGCTGTAGTAGCTTACGTGTATAGCATTGTATAGTAGGTGGTCGACTGTTTGTTCATCCGCACAAGTCTCCAATTGCTAATAACCCATCTGCAACCACCTGACTATATGTGATAAAGTGAATATCTGAGGCCCGAACCCAACCCTAACCCGCAAGCATAGAAAATGTGCTATCGTCTACAGTCAAAAACTGAAGAACAATTTTTTTTTGTCATGTTTAGATATGTTTCTGTATATAATTTCTTACATTTTGGTAAGCTATTTGTTAGTAAACTTGAACCCACAGGCTTCGTGTAATTTAGTCCTAGTAGTTGCTGCCCCTGTTTTGGACAGGGACCTGCCCCAAACCTAGGAGCAAGGGACTGAGAGGAATGTGAGAAGAAGGGTGAGATTCACCCATTCTGATAACAGATACACTATATAGACTGATAGTTGGTAAGAGAAAACAGGTGAAGGGTAGGGAAGGGCTGAGCAGGACAGGCAAGCTTTGACTTCTCAACCCGCTTTAGCTTTTAATCCATAATTAACAGTGTGGGAGTGTGAGTGTGCAGTTCAGACTCAGGGGAGAGGGAAATAAATAAGGGATTAGATAGAAGAGAAAGAAGGTGAAAATAGAGGAATGTGTTCTACCCATTCCCAGGGTCTATAATTAGATACATGTAGCTTCTCTTTTGTCATTATATGTTGCCCTAGCCTAGAAGACTAACTAAACCCTTGCTCAACAAAATGTAATAGATCGGTATAATTAATGCTTCAACCTTGTTGACATCTGTAAAGTTTTCTATCACCTTTTGGGGAGCAAACACGAAAAGATTTTCTGTGCAAGATGTCCAAATGACATCAGCTTGACCGGTTGTAAGGAAATACAAAGCTGTGAAAATGGCCCAAAGTGTTTCTGATTAGATTTCAGTTCACATTCGATGCATATTTTATGTGGTTGAAATGCTATCAGATTTTATTGTGTTTTATGATGAAGACATTCTCTCAAGATGCAGAAAGAAATCAATCATATTTCTCCACTCCTGTTCCCAAATCCAAATTTTGCCAACATTTGGTCTATAATTTTACTGCAAGTGTTGCTTAATTCTGCAGGAGTTATTATTTAGGCTATAGCCCTATTTTCACGGGACTAGTATTACTATTTATTTTTTATTTTATTTAACCTTTATTTAACCAGTCAAGTCAGTTAAGAACAAATTCTTATTTAAAATGACGGCCTACCAAAAGGCAAAAGGCCTCCTGCGGGGAAGAGGCCTGGGATAAAAATAAAAATACAATATAAATATAGGACAAAAGTAGAGAACATTGGTTATGTATTTATTACGGCAGAATATATGTTATTCTAGAAGACGATTCAGACGGCATGTGTTTTTTTTCCAAACTGCTCCCTGTAATTCATTCGTTCTTTTTTTTGTTGACCATTGGACAGTTATGAAGGAATCCTGAAGGTTTTTTTCTAGGTGTGAAGATATTTCAACAAATCCAGGCGATAACAGGCTACACTGACAACTCGAGCTTGGTTCTAAAGTTTCTAAAACATACCAAACCATCATTGGTATAGTGTTGCCATTATATTTGAATTGAGAAAGTGTGATCATAATCAATAGGATATTTTAGCGATCCGCAGTAGATGACGCCCTAAATGCCCCCCAAGCCTTCAGATATGAGCTAAACAGCTAACTTGCACTTGATATGACTTTTTAGGCAATAAATGAGAAACTGAACTTGTTCCAAATGTTTAGTTCAGTTGTATGCTGCTTTGCAATCTATTAACAGCAAGGGTTGCATTAAATAGGCAAAATATTTTTTTATGATGCATTAGGTGATGTTCAATTAATTTGCACAAAACGTATAAACAAAAGCATTCACTGTGAAATATGTAGATATAGGATATATGTTGGCCCTTCATATATAGGCCATGCGCAGAACTTTGTTCATTTTATCAAACCAGTTATTGTTTTCTTGTTTAAACCGCGAGCAGCACTTGTAAAACTCAAAACACAGGGATGTCGATTCATAAGTTATTCTGGTTAGTCAATGTCCAGATTTCAGTTTCCATTTAACCAATCTAAACTGTAGGCTACAGTTACCTTGACATGCCATGAGGTTATTTGAAGTTCCGTCGAATATGTATGGCACCTCACAATCATCACACATAACATAACCGGCACTGCTATCATCCTCTTTTACCACTTTTACCGCTATCATTCTCTTTTACCAAATATTTTCCGAGCATTACAGTAAGGTGCCTAGACAGCTGCCCTGGGGAACTTCTGATGCTACCTTGATTATGCTGGAGAAGCTTCCATTAGAAAACACCCTCTGTGCTCTGTTAAAAAGGTAAATATTTATCCACAATATAGCAGGGGATATAATGTCATAATACATATGTTTTTCCAGCAGCAGACTATGATCGATAATGTCAAAAGCCGCATTGAAGTCTAACAAAACAGCTCCCACAAACTTTTTATCATAAATTTCTCTCAGCCAATCATCCGTCATTTTGGGTAAGTGCTGTGCTTGTTGAATGTCCTTCCCTTTTAGCATACTGAATGTCTGTTGTCAATTTGTTTATTGTAAAATAGCATTGTATCTGGTCAAGTACAATTTTCTCCCAAAGTTTACTAAGGGTTAGTAAGAGGCTGATTGGTCAGCTCTTTGAGCTCCCGAGTGGCGCATCTCAGTGCGAGAGGTGTCACTATAGACCCTTGTTCGATCCTGCGTTGTATCACAATCAGCCGTGATTGGGAGTCCCATAGGGTAGCGCACAATTGGCCCAGCGTTGTCCGGGTTAGGGTTTGGCTGGGGTAGGCTGTCATTGTAAATAAGAATTTGTTCTTAACTGACTTCCCTAGTTAAATAAAGTTAAAATTTATAAAATGAAAATTCAAAAGGGGTCTTTAATATTCCTGGATAGCGGAATGACTTTTGTTTCTCTCCAGCCCTGAGGGCACACACTTTCTAGTAGGCTTAGGTGGAAGATATGGCAAATAGGAGTGGCAATATCTTCCACTATTATCCTACTATTGTCATACCCAGGTGGCTTGTCATTGATGATAGACAACAACATTTTTTGCACCTTTTCCACATTCACTTCACGGAATTCAAAATTACAATGCTTGTCTTTCATAATTTGATCAGTTATACTTGGATGTGTAGTGTTGGCATTTGTTGCTGGTATGTCATGCCTAAATTTGCTAATCTTGCCAATGAAAAAATTATTAAAGTAGTTATCAGTGTGTTTTGTGATTCAATGAAGTGTGCCGTCTGATTCAATGAATGATGGAGCGGAGTTAGCCTTTTAGCCCAAAATTTCATTTAAGGCTTTCCAAAGCTTTTTACTCTCGTTCACTATCAGTTTTACTTTCATGTAGTGTATTTGTTAAACAGAAAAAATGAAGGCCTACTGTTCCTCTTTCTTTAAAGGGAAATTCCACCACTTTTCAAGCTCATATTCCATATTTCCAGCAACAAACCAGTGTACATGTGAAAAGTATGTTTCTATTATCTGTTGTTAAAAAGATAAGAAGACAGGTCCTAAAAAAGGCTTCTATGTGGCATCAAAGGGTTGGATTACATTTTTTTTATTTAAATGCAACGAGTTTCTAGCAAACGGTAGGGTACTTTTTTGCTCCCCACATCACCGCATAGTCTTTGAAAATCACTGTTTTTAAAACGTTTTAACTTTTGAAGATGTCATCATGTAGAATATTTTTTACTTTATATATTTTCTTGTACTCAATGTGCCATTTTCATATACAGTGGGGAGAACAAGTATTTGATACACTGCAGATTTTGCAGGTTTTCCTACTTACAAAGCATGTAGAGGTCTGTAATTTGTATCATAGGTACACTTCAACTGTGAGAGACAGAATCTAAAACAAAAATCACATTGTATGATTTTTAAGTAACTAATTTGCATTCTATTGCATGACATAAGTATTTGATACATCAGAAAAGCAGAACTTAATATTTGGTACAGAAACCTTTGTTTGCAATTACAGAGATCATACGTTTCCTGTAGTTCTTGACAAGGTTTGCACACACTGCAGCAGGGATTTTGGCCCACTCCTCCATACAGACCTTCTCCAGATCCTTCAGGATTCGGGGCTGTCGCTGGGCAATACGGACTTTCAGCTCCCTCCAAAGACTCTCTATTGGGTTCAGGTCTGGAGACTGGCTAGGCCACTCCAAGACCTTGAGATGCTTCTTACGGAGCCACTCCTTAGTTGCCCTAGCTGTGTGTTTCGGGTCGTTGCCATGCTGGAAGACCCAGCCACGACCCATCTTCAATGCTCTTACTGAGGGAAGGAGGTTGTTGGCCAAGATCCTGCGATACATGGCCCCATCCATCCTCCCCTCAATACGGTGCAGTCGTCCTGTCCCCTTTGCAGAAAAGCATCCCCAAAGAATGATGTTTCCACCTCCATGCTTCACGGTTAGGATGGTGTTCTTGGGGTTGTTCTCATCCTTCTTCTTCCTCCAAACACGGGGAAGGGAGTTTAGACAAAAAAGCTCAATTTTTGTCTCATCAGACCACATGACCTTCTCCCATTACTCCTCTGGATCATCCAGATGGTCATTGGCAAACTTCAGACGGCCCTGGACATGCACTGGCTTGAGCAGGGGGACCTTGTGTGCGCTGCAGGATTTTAATCCATGACGGCGTAGTGTGTTACTAATGGTTTTCTTTGAGACGGTGGTCCAAGCTCTCTTCAGGACATTGACCAGGTCCTGCTGTGTAGGTCTGGGCTGATCCCTCACCTTCCTCATGATCATTGATGCCCCACGAGGTGAGATCTTGCATGGAGCTCCAGACCGAGGGTGATTGACCGTCATCTTGAACTCTTCCATTTTCTAATAATTATGCCAACAGTTGTTGCCTTCTCACCAAGCTGCTTGCCTATTGTCCTGTAGCCCATCCCAGCCTTGTGCAGGTCTACAATTTTATCCCTGATGTCCTTACACAGCTGTCTGGTCTTGGCCATTGTGGAGAGGTTGGAGTCAGTTTGATTGAGTGTGTGGACAGGTGTCTTTTATACAGGTAACACGTTCAAACAGGTGCAGTTAATACAGGTAATGAGTAGAGAACAGAAGGTCTTCTTAAAGAATAACTAACAGGTCTGTGAGTGCCGGAATTCTCACTGGTTGGTAGGTGATCAAATACTTATGTCATGCAATAAAATGCAAATGAATTACTGAAAAATCATACAATGTGATTTTCTGGATTTTTGCTTTACATTCAGTCTCTCACAGTTGAAGTGTACCTATGATAAAAATTACAGACCTCTACATGCTTTGTAAGTAGGAAAACCTGCAAAATCGGCAGTGTATCAAATACTTGTTCTCCCCACTGTAGACACTGGTGTAGATGGCTATATCAGTCCGCTAATACAGGATTATTAAAGGACCAGTGTGAAAAACTTTTGTGAAAAACTATTTTTGTTTTCACATTTTTTTTATTATGTTTTCTTTTCACGGGTTGATGCATCACCGTCAGCAACCCTACTTCCCGCAGCTGTGTCCTCAGTGAATCCTTTACTCTGCCCTGCTGACATGACAAAACATGACCGGTTCTCAGTAAAGTCTGAGCAAGTCTGAGCAGTGTCAAAATATCTCTAGTCTATTAAAGTCAAATGTTGCTGAATTGGCTGAGTGTACAACAATAAAGTTATTGTTTATTGTGCATTGCAGCTAGCAAATACAGCTAGCACACAGTGCACAAGCCGTAGCTAAGCTACATGGCTTTCATCAAAAGTTAATAATGGCAATGGCTAAGAACCTGCTAATAGGCTAAGTACTGAGGCCAACAGTAGGCTATCCCCTTGCTCTGATGCGTTACCATAAAATATTGCTATAGCCCGAGTACAAGTATAAGCCATCTAAACCACTAAACCAATAAATCTACATTATAAATGTATTTCTTTCGTGTTTGAGTTTGCATTTCAACAAAAGTTTCCTTTGTGCCATTTTGACACAGGTTTCTGCATTTTCTGTTTCAGTTACCACTCTCCATGACATTTCCAGGCAGCTTAACATCAGGCATTTTGGTGAGAGTAGCTGTAGTGATGTCATGAGCTGTAAAGTGATGCAGGCCTCATGGTCCCATTTACAGAATTGTTGTCAGAAACATATCCAATGTTAGTTGTATTTAAATCAAATTATGACTGGACATCCAGTACATTCAAGTGAATTACATTAGCTGTGAGGATTTGAGATACGAAACACATTATAAGAAAGGAATACTGGATAAATATAGAATAAAAATTCCTGCACCAAGTCTCTTGGTGATAAAACCTTTACTGATCGTACAACAAAAATGTGCTGCGACTAGGATTATTGAATCCATCATAAACAAATTCCTCTATGAATCTGAAATTGAAATATAACTGTGTAATCCAGGTATCTTAATATCACTGCAGCTGCAATAGATGATGTTGATCCATCTCTGTGGAGTGAAAACATTAGCACCTACTGAACACACACCTATGCAGGTGGGCACAACAATTTCACAAAATTTTACCTGAAAAGCTCAGTCCTTTTTAAGTATTTTAACCACTGACTGAATAATTAATTACTATTTATTGAACCTTTATTTTATCAGGGAGTCATACTGAGACCATGGTCTCTTTTACAGATGAGCCTTGAATGAAAGAAAAACACATTATAATTGTATATATAGATTTACAATGATATATGTATACATTATAAATGGCATTATAAGACAGCACAAGAGCATACAAGTTAGGTTAGAATGTATTGAAATAAAAACAGCAAGTACTAAAACATTATAAAACAAAATCATATAGATTGGAAGTGTTGCTGACCTGGAATAGTTTGTCTATAACAGTGCCATATCGATGCTCTCTGTCTTTGAATGGCAGGGATCCAGATGACGAGGAGATTGAAATTAAGCAATAGAGCAGGTACAGTATCTTCGCATGAAAATATAAAATAAAAAGTATTCCAAGAAAGGGGGATGGGGAAATCAGAGCAGTTTAAAATTGTTCCTCTTGTTTTTACAATCCTCTTGTTAGAATCTGTTTTGTACAAATCCAAGCAAATTCACAGGCTTCATGTAATTTAGTCCTAGTAGTTGCTGCCCCTGTTTTGGACTGGGACCTGCCCCAAACCTAGGAGCAAGGGACTGAGAGGAATGTGAGAAGACGGGTGAGATTCACCCATTCTGATAACAGATACACTATATAGACTGATAGTTGGTAAGAGAAAACAGGTGAAGGGTAGGGAAGGGCTGAGCAGGACAGGCAAGCTTTGACTTCTCAACCCGCTTTAGCTTTTAATCCATAATTAACAGTGTGGGAGTGTGAGTGTGCAGTTCAGGCTCAGGGGGGAGGGAAAGAAATAAGGATTAGATAGAAGAGAAAGAAGGTGAAAATAGAGGAATGTGTTCTACCCATTCCCAGGGTCATACATCATAAACAAATTCCTCTATGAATCTGAAATTGAAATATAACTGTGTAATCCAGGTATCTTGATATCACTGCAGCTGCAATAGATGATGTTGATCCATCTCTGTACAGCAGTTCTCAACCTTTTCCATTCCGGGGACCAACAAATCACTGTCAAAAGCTCTTCAGGACCACCATCGCAGAGTCGCAGATATGTTTCACATAAAATATCTTGCCGGACAAATTTAGAGTTGATTGTCTCAGTGAATGTAACAGATATGCCAATTATTCTTGTTATTATTATAAACTATTTACATTATAAATAGTAATGTGAAATTGCTTAAAATGCCGTTAATACTCACAACTTACTATTTTTGAAAGAAAAATACAAAATCTTTCAAACAATTGCGGACCACCTGCAGTACCACGGTACCACCATGAAATCACTGCATTTGAACATGATGCACAAAAAGCTAATATCGGGGCCATGACCTAAATGGGATTTGTGCCACAAATGCTTAAATGTTAGCATTCGAAAACATTGACAAAGAAATTAAACCAAAGAATGGATTGCTGTCATACCTTGTCCATAGACTGCTTACAGGGTAAACAAACCAATGTGTCATTTTGTAATTTGGGTGAACTATATATTTAAGATGCACACAATAAATGTTATTTTATTAAAAACTTAAAACTCAAAGGTGATGATGAGGAGGCGGTTAATGACTTGAGGGCCAATTCAGACATAGAAAATTAATGCCTTTCCTACGCTCGCCTTTCTTATGTACTTCTCAGTATTTGTTATCCAGACATACCTTACTCAGTCCTCTTAAGGATCGGACCCTTTTTAAATTTCGCCAAATCTAACTGCCTTGTAGCACAGGACCTGAAGCAAGGATATGCATATTCTTGAAACTATTTGAAAGGAAGTTTGTGGAAATGTGAAATTAATGTCGGAGAATATAACACATTAGATCTGGTTAAAGATAATAAAAAATAAAAATACATTTTTTGATAAAAAAAATTTAATGTAAGAGAAAGGCCATAATGTATTATTCCAGGCCAGGCGCAATTTTTAGCCACTAGTTGGCAGCAGTGTATGTGCAAAGTTTTAGACTGGTCTAATGAACCATTGCATACAGTGGGGAGAACAAGTATTTGATACACTGCCGATTTTGCAGGTTTTCCTACTTACAAAGCATGTAGAGGTCTGTAATTTTTCTCATAGGTACACTTCAACTGTGAGAGACGGAATGTAAAACAAAAATCCAGAAAATCACATTGTATGATTTTTAAGTAATTAATTTGCATTTTATTGCTTGACATAAGTATTTGATCACCTACCAACCAGTAAGAATTCCGGCTCTCACAGACCTGTTAGTTTTTCTTTAAGAAGCCCTCATGTTCTCCACTCATTACCTGTATTAACTGCACCTGTTTTAACTCGTTACCTGTATAAAAGACACCTGTCCACACACTCAATCAAACTGACTCCAACCTCTCCACAATGGTCAAGACCAGACAGCTGTGTAAGGACATCAGGACTAAAATTGTAGACCTGCACAAGGCTGGGATGGGCTACAGGACAATAGGCAAGCAGCTTGGTGAGAAGGCAACAACTGTTGGCGCAATTATTAGAAAATGGAAGAAGTTCAAGATGACGGTCAATCACCCTCGGTCTGGGGCTCCATACAAGATCTCACCTCGTGGGGCATCAATGATCATGAGGAAGGTGAGGGATCAACCCAGAACTACACGGCAGGACCTGGTCAATGACCTGAAGAGAGCCACAGTCTCAAAGAAAACCATTAGTAACACACTACGCCATCATGTTTAAAAATCCTGCAGCGCACCCAAGGTCCCCCTGCTCAAGCCAGCGCATGTCCAGGCCCGTCTGAAGTTTGCCAATGACCATCTGAATGATCCAGAGTAGGAATGAGAGAAGGTCGTGTGGTCTGATGAGACAAAAATAGAGCTTTTTGCTCTAAACTCCACTCGCCGTGTTTGGAGGAAGAAGAAGGATGAGACCAAACCCAAGAACACCATCCTAACCGTGAAGCATGGAGGTGGCAACATCATTCTTTGGGAATTATTTTCTGCAAAGGGGACAGGACGACTGCACCGTATTGAGGGGAGGATGGATGGGGCCATGTATCGTGAGATCTTGGTCAACAACCTCCTTCCCTCAGTAAGAGCATTGAAGATGGGTCGGGGCTGGGTCTTCCAGCATGGCAACGACCCGAAACACACAGCCAGGGCAACTAAGGAGTGGCTCCATAAGAAGGTCCTGGAGTGGCATAGCCAGTCTCCAGACCTGAACCCAATAGAAAATCTTTGGAGGGAGCTGAAAGTCTGTATTGCCCAGCGACAGCCCCGAAACCTGAAGGATCTGGAGAAGGTCTGTATGGAGGAGTGGGCCAAAATCCCTGCTACAGTGTGTGCAAACCTGGTCAAGAACTACAGGAAACGTATGATCTCTGTAATTGCAAACAAAGGTTTCTATACAAAATATTAATTTCTTATTTTCTGATGTATCAAATACTTATGTCATGCAAAATTGGCAGTGTATCAAATACTTGTTCTCCCCGCTGTATATGTTCAAAATGTTGTATCAAGACTGCACAAATGTGCCTAATTGGTTTATTAAACCTCTTAAGGATCTGCCCCTTTCTTTAAATGTTCACCTAAAATGACATACCCAAATTTAACTTTCTATAGCTTAGGCCCTGAAGCAAGGATATGCATATTCTTGGTACCATTTGCTTAATACATTTTCAAGTTCACAATTGTGCACTCTCCTCAAACAATAGCACAGTTGTCTTTCACTGTAATAGCCACTGTAAATTGGAGAGTGAAGTTAGATCGGTGTGCTTCGCAGGTGTGACTACTGAATAAATTTCATTCAACCGCTGAAAACCCTCCCACTTGCTGGTCAACAGATTTTCTGTTCAATAGGGTTTTCAGTATATTTATCTTAAGCCACCCGTTTAAATACGGTGTACGTTTTATTTAGAATTTTGTCAATATACTCACGAGAATACAGTTTATTCTGAAAATTATTCAGACCCCTACCCTTTTTCCACATTTGGTTGTTACGGCTTTCTTCTAAAATTGATTAAATCAAACATTTTCCTCATCAATATACATACAATACACCATAATTGCAAAGGGAAACAAGGTTTTTAGACATTTTTGCAAATGTATTAAAAATAAAAACAGAAATACCTTATTTACATAATTATTCACACCCTTTGCTATGAGACTCACAATTGAGCCTAGGTACATCCTGTTTCCATTCATCATGCTTGAGAGGTTTCTACAATTTCAATTTCTACAAGTCCACCTGTGGTAAATCAAATTGATTTGGAAAGGCACACACCTGTCTATATAAGGACCCACAGTTGACAGTGCATGTCAGAGCAAACATCAAGCCATGAGGTCGAAGACATTGTTGATAGAGCGCCAAAACAGGATTGTGCCAAGACACAGATCTGGGGAAGGGTACCAAAAAAATTCTGCAGCATTGAAGGAAGAACACAGTGGCCTCCATCATTCTTAAATGGAAGAAGTTTGGAACCACCAGGACTCTTCCTAGACCTGGCCGCCCAGCCAAACAGCAATCGGGGGAGAAGGGCCTTGGCCAGAGAGGTGACCAAGAACCCGATCACTCTGACAGAGCAACAGAAATCCTCTGTGGAGATGGGAGAACCTTCCAGAAGGACAACCATCTCTGCAGCACTCCACCAATCAGGACCTTTTGGTAAAGTAGCCAGACAAAAGCATATGACAGCACACTTGGAGTTTTTCAAAAGACACCTATAAGGACTCTCAGGCCATAAGAAACAAGATTCTGTGGTCTGATGAAACCAATATTGAACTCTTTGGCCTGAATGCCAAGCGTCATGTCTGGAGGAAACCTGGAACCATCCCTATGGTGAAGCATGGTGGTGGCAGCATCATACTGTGGGTATGTTTTTCAGTGGCAGGGACTGGGAGACTAGTCAGGATCGAGGCAAAGGTGAATAGAGAGATCCTTGATGACAACCTGTTCCAGAGCCCTCAGGACCTCAGACTGGGGCGAAGGTTCACCTTCCAAAAGGACAACGACCCTAAGAACACATCCAAGACAACGCAGGAGGGGCTTTGGGACAAGTGTCTGAATATCCTTGAGTGGCCCAGCCAGAGCCAGAACTTGAACACGAACGAACATCTCTGGAGAGACCTGAAAATAGCTGTGCTGTTACACTCCCCATCCAACCTGACAGAGCTTGAGAGGATCTGCAGAGAATAATAGGTGAAATTCCCCAAGTCAGGTGTGCAAAGCTTGTAGCATCAAAACCAGGAAGACTCGAGGCTGTAACTGCTGCCAAAGGTGCTTCAACAAAGTACTGTGTAAAGGATCTGAATAGTTACGTAAATGTGATATTTCATTAAAAAAATAAAAATATTGCAAACATTTCTAAAAAACTGTTTTTGCTTTGTCATTATGGGTATTGTTTAATACATTTTAGAGTAAGGCTGTAACATAACAAAATGTGAAGAAAGTCAAGGGGTCTGAATATTTTCCCGAATGCCCTGAATATCAAGAGAAAGAGTTCAGAATATTAGCCATAAATAAATAAAAATCCATCTAAATATACTGTACAACTCAAAAGTTTGGACACACTCATTCAAGGGTTTTTCTTTATTTTTACTACTTACATTGTAAAATAATAGTGAAGACATCAAACTATGACATAACACATATGGAATGAAAATTTAAACTACATAGCAAAATACATTTTATATTTGAGATTCTTCAAAGTAGCCACCCTTTTCCTTGGTGACAGTTTTGCACACTCTTGGCATTCTCTCAACCAGCTTCATGTGGAATGCTTTTTCAACAGTCTTGAAGGAGTTCACGCATATGCTTAACACTTGTTGGCTAATTTTCCATCACTCTGCAGTCCAACTCATCCCAAACCATCTCAATTGGGTAGAGGTCGGGTGATCTCATGCAGCACTCCCATCACTATCCTTGGTCAAATAGCGCTTACAGAGCCTGGAGGTGTGTTTTTGGGTCATTGTCCTGTTGAAAAACAAATTATAGCCCCACTAAGTGCAAACCAGATGGCATGGCTTATCGCTGCAGAATGCTGTGGTAGCCATGCTGGTTAAGTGTGCCTTATTCTAAATAAATCACAGACAATGTCACCAGCAAAGCACCCCCACACCATCACACCTCTTCTATTTATTTATTTAACCTTTATTTAACTAGGCAAGTCAGTTAAGAACACATTTTTATTTACAATGATGGCCTACCCCATCCAAACTCTCCCTTAACACGGACGCCACTGGGCCAATTGTGCACCGCCCTATGGGACTCCCGTTCACGGCCGGTTGTCATTCAGCCCGGGATCAATCTAGAGGCGAAAGAAATGCACCTCCTATTTAGACGAGGTGCTGGCTAGTGGAGTGGAACACTTAAAGGAATAAAAGCAAGCAGCACACTAGGAGCTCAGATGCAAAAATGTAATGTTCAACATTTTGACAGACCATCTGTCTTCATAATGACAAACACTGCGGGGTGACTTGTTTTATATAGTGTCAAAAGACACACACAGGTATCTGTAATCATGGCTGGGTGTGGCCTGATATCATTGGTTAATTCACATATATTAAAATAGCATACAAAAAACAACCCGGGATCAAACCAGGGTCTGTAGTGACGCCTCTAGCACTGAGATGCAGTGCCTTAGACCGCTGTGTCACTCAGGAAGCCCTCCATGCTTCAAGTCTCACAAAGACCTAAAGACAGATTTCCAGCTATCTAATGTCCATTGCTCGTGTTTCTTGGCCCAAGCAAGTCTCTTCTTTTTAATGATGTCCTTCAGTAGTGTTTAGTAGGCCTGATTCATGCAGTTTCCTCTGAACAGTTGATGTTGAGACGTGTCTGTTACTTGAACTCTCTGAAGCATTTATTTGGGCTGCAATTTCTGAGGCTGCTAACTCTAATAAACGTATCCTTTGCAGCAGTGGTAACTCTGGGTCTTCCATTCTTGTGGTGGTCCTCATGAGAGCCAGTTTCATCATAGTGTTTTATGGTTTTTGCGACTCACTTGAAGAAACTTTCAAAGTTCTTGACATTTTCTTTATTGACTGACATTCATGTCTTAAAGTAATGAAGGACTGTCATTTCTCTTTGCTTATTTGAGTTGTTCTTGCCATAATATGGACTTGGTCTTTTACCAAATAGAGCTATCTTCTGTTTACCACCCCTACCTTGTCACAACACAACTGATTGGCTCAAATGCATTAAAAAGGAAAGAAATTACACAAATTAACTTTTAACAAGACACACCTGTTAATTGAAATGCATTCCAGGTGACTATCTCATGAAGCTGGTTGAGAGAATGCCAAGAGTGTGCAAAACTGTCATCAAGGCAAACGGTGGCTACTTTGAAGAATCTCAAATATAAAATAGATTTAGATTTCTTTAACACTTTTTTGGTTACTAAATGATTCCATGTATGTTATTTCAAAGTTTTGATGTCTTCACTATTATTTTACAATGTAGAAAATAGTTTGATAAAGAAAAACCCTTGAATGAGTTGATGTGTTCAAACTTTTGACTGGTACTGTATGCATATTCGTCTCCGTTTCAGCCCCAAATAGTACATAAAAAATATGATTATTAGGTTTAGGAAAGTGTTCATGAATCATTAAAAAAAATGGTTTGTAGAGCCTTTACACATGAGAAAAAGAAAACAGTATTTTGATTAATTCTGAAAATTGTCACATTCAGTTCTTCAACCGAATGTATTCTTGGAACATTATTGAAAATATACTTATAATAGAGGGAATATTGTACAATAATAGGCTATACCCTCGTTTATTGCTTGGGAATTGATTATGGGTGGTTATTAGGTCTACAGACTGTCAATAGTGGCTAATATTTAACAGGATAGAAATAATAAACAGAGAAGTCTGAGTAGCCTATAATTAAGACATTCAAGAGTTCCCATCCCTGCAAGTTAAAAGGATGTACAATTTATATTCTGCATAATGGCACAACATTTCATAAACTTTACTGTGGGAAAGTTGATATTTTGATATCCTTCAGATTGGTTTCACATTTGTCTCCAGCGATTATAAGGTAAAATAGATCTAAAACAAGTGTAATTTATATTTACAGTTCCCTCATCCAAACAGATTATTCTGTTACCTTACTCTTATCAACAGCTCTTGTCAAATTGTAAATTACAGTGCATGGAGAATCTCCACCCCAAACAAATAGTGGTTGGATGGCCATGTTCTGTTATAATCTCCACCCGGTACAGCCAGAAGAGGACTGGCCACCCCTCATAGCCTGGTTCCTCTCTGGGTTTCTTCCTAGGTTTTGGCCTTTCTAGGGAGTTTTTCCTAGCCAACGTGCTTCAACACCTGCATTTCTTGCTGTTTGGGGTTTTAGGCTGGGTTTCTGTACAGCACTTTGAGATATCAGCTGATGTACGAAGGGCTATATAAATACATTTGATTTGATTTGATTTGAATAGCAATCTAAACTCATGCAAGGTCAGAATAAGCATGTAGAAAGAAATTACGATCTAGATACAAAAAAAGGAATTACGTTCTAGATACTGTACATGCGCTTGACTGGGGTTGGAATTCCCCCATTGATTGTCAAACCGCAAAAAAATTATAACTATGAAATTTGGCAACAAAAAAAAAATGGTAGAGGCCATCTCCGTCTTCTACAAAGTCCTGGTTCTGGCAGGAACCATGTAAACTTGCTTGTTTATATGTGTTTTGGACTATGCTATGTGCACCAACATTGCAGACTGCTGCCATAACTCTACCTGAACCTGGAAATCCCCATTAGTGTTTACACTGATCTGGGGGTGAGATTGGAGTCAGGAACTACAGTTAGTGTGACACTGACATTGCATGCCAATGCTGCGTTCCTAACTGAGTGGGAAGTGGGAATTTAACACATACGGCTGGGAAATCCACTTGAACGGCCCTCCAACTGGGGAAAGTCATCTATCATCCTGAGCTCCCACTTCTCCCACATGCTGACCTCTGACGTCACCTACTAAGGAAATGACCTTGATAACAGCATTTTTGGACGTTAAATGCAACAACAAAACATTATTTATAAAAAGCAATCTATTACTATGGTTTTGAAACACTATCATTTGTTTACAAGCATGACAGCGGTACTTTGAGTTTATGGTTTACAGTTTGTTGGCTATCAGCAATCAGTGTTTCTTTACGAGTTCAATGCATGTGAATGCAACTGGTATTTACGACTTCACAACTGGTAAATTCTCACCTTCCACTTGGTTACGAAAGTAGCATGAAACAAATCTAATGGGCTTTGTTGGTTTAGATGTCCCTCCTTGTTCCCTCCCCTGTTCTTCAGCTCCGTCCGATTGCCTAACAACAGTTCCATTGCACCGGCTGTGTGACATGGCGAAGGGGATTCCACTTCCTGGAATGGATAAGTCTAGCATCCTTTGCCAGTACACCGAACCAATTACTGTGAGATCTTGATTGCATGCTACCATGAGTTCATCCTCACAATTTCCCACAGGCCACTGGGCCCGCCATTTGTTTCATTCATTGTTTATTTACTTTATTGTTCATATGATGTCTGAGTGCTATCTACAGGTGGTTACAGGTGCTCCTTACATAATGGCAGAGGATGAAAAGGGGGGGCTTAAGGAAAGAGAGCAGCTTGTATTTAAAGTGGACAAAGACTGTCCTGGCTATGTACAGGTATGGGCTTTAGTGTTGTTTAAGTGGTAATTAGTATGAAAGGATGTTTTGTGAGAACCTTCTCACCTTCAATTTACAGACATCAATGGTGGTCTGAAATGGTGAATCTTAGAGAGCTGAAAATGTTTCATCTGAGAACAGATGATTGACAACTTTTAAAGATTTGAAAATAAGTGAACTATTTTTCCGTTGACAGTTTACAATGTGTGGACAATGCTTAGCATAATTTCATTACCTACCAACAACGAACAACACTCTTTGTGCATCTAACCACCAGCTAACCAGAGAAAGGCAAATCTAACCACAACGATGACTATAACTCAGGACCATAAGATGCCATTATATTTAGAGGACAAAGTGCAAAGTGGTGACAGTGATAATGATACCATGGCTGAAAATATCTTGGGGTGAGTTACAAGTCTGTCTTTGGCCTTTTGACCCAAGCCAGCCCATAGATTCAGATGCATGTGCATGGTAGGTACAGTATATGGATGCCTGGAAATGGCCTGATATACAGATAGAGGGGGGAATGGCACAGTTTATTGGGCTGTGACTGGCTGCTTCTTAGGAGAAATCTCTCACATATGCAAACACATGCACACACACACTCACATATTGGGAGAATGCTGTCATACAGCTTTCTAGTCATACGATCACAAGTGTGTTCTTCTATGTCACGACTGGTAGAGTCCAGTTAAAGTAATCAGATTAGTCAGATGGGGTCCTGCTAAACTGAGCCGCTACCTGCAAGCCTCTTAGCAGCATGTGGGACAGGCTGACTGCACTGACACTGCAAGGTCACACTTAGGGATAAAGCCTCAAAAAGCTAGCAAACCCTTGCGCTGGCCCTTTAACTGCAGCAACCACAGAGAGAGCACCCAGGAGGTGCAACGAGAGAACATGCTCTTTTGACCCGTGGTCAAAGTGTAATTTGGTCTTAATAGAGCCCAGTAATAGCGCTGTAAGGTCAGATCATCTAGGGCAAACACACATCCATCCACATCACATGTAAATAAGTACAATTGTAACAAATTTTCCAAAGTGACATTGAAACATCTACCTGCCACAGAGAGGGCCCTTGGAATATATCACATATAGCAATGCCTTTTGGTTTATTGTCATGGACAGTTGTTTGAGGTATGTAATTCCATTGTTTCAATGTCTCACATTGTTACAATAGAAACACTTACATATTCAATTCTGGAGGCAACTCTCTAAAATCAGCATAGAGTAGAAGGCTGATGACTGGTAGTAAGTAGGACACAATCCTTGAAAGGTGCACTATACTATTGGAGCATCTGTCTTGAACTGAATTCTCTCTTCTTCTTTCCTTCTCCCTAAGCTTTAAGTCAAAGTGGCCACCTGCAGACCTGTAGGTGGAGGGAACATGAAAGCAGCTTAGGTACACAGCAGACATCCCCCCCCCTCCCCTCCCATTGATCGGGTGACTACATCAAATATCTTAGTGAAGTAATAGCAGCTATTCTGGCTCCAGAATGAATCTGTAGGCTATATGGAGTCACTCGACTATGAATAAGCAGGCTAAAAATAGATGTGCGTGTGTGAATGATATACTGACGTGTAATGTTGGAGTTGAACTACAGGGCAATTGTTTAACTGTTAAAGGGTCACTATGAGGGTCTGAGGACCTACACTTATGTATAAGGCATCATTGTGACACATTTGGCATCTAAAGACGCAGGTAGCTTAGCGGTTAAGAGCATTGGGTCAGTAACTGAAAGGTTACTGGTTCGAATCCCCAATCTGACTAGGTGAAAAATCTGTTGATGTGCCCTTGTGCAAGGCACTTAACCCTAATTGCTCCTGTAAGTTGCTCTGGATAAGAGTGTCTGCTAAATGACTAAAAAGTTTAAGAGTAGGCTGCTGAAACCAAGTGGGGCAGCCAGCTATCTCTGGTTTCACTCCATAAATAAAGGCCTTATGAAACAAATTTAGATCTCATTGGAAAACACCTGATTATTAATCTCAGTGATCTCTTTACACCTGCAGATTACCTCCTACTGCCAGACACACTACTGTGAACACACAGACACCTAACCCCTTCATACACACTATTAGCACACCTTGCCACTGGGAATATCTCTCTCACGCACACAAGAACAAAGACTTCTAGTAGTGCACATACTGAAATAACAAGTGATGGGGTAAGTAGCATACTAAAGCAATAAGGGGGTGTGGTATATGGCCAATATACCATGGCTAAGGGCTGTTATGCACGATGCAACATGGAGTATATGACCATATATCACGAACCCCTGAGGTGCCTTATTGCTATTATAAACCTGCTACCAATGTAATTAGAGCAGTAAAAATAACTGTTTTATCATACCCGTAGTATACGTTCTGATATACCACGGCTGTCACCCAATCAGCATTCAGGGCTCGAACCACCCAGTTTATAAAAATCATAAAAATCTGTATGGAAATATATGAAATCCAAAAGCATTATCCAGTTATCTCGTACTGCATATAGTTTTTAAAATATGTTTTAAATGTCACCCTAGGAAGTAGGCCTACTACTATTTTCCAGCAGAAGTAACCCTGCTCTGTGTTCTATAAAGCCTTGAATTTACACCAGATTAAATGTAGATGGCTTTAAGTCCCTAAGCAGCAAATAAGCCTGTGCTAAATATAGTGGTGAAGTCCCTAAAGTTCGGACATATAGGCTATTTAAAATTCCACCACCAGGTGCCAGTTATGTATGATTATATTATAACATGACAGTATATAGTGTCAGAGGCCAAAATAATTATTGTTAGAACACTAGTCTGGAATGGAAGTTCCACCATCTGTGGATGCGAGAAATGGCAAACAATACATACAGAAATACAGAAAGAATACATTAAAAAAAATACTCCATAGTTTTCTAAGGACTCGAAGAAACGCGACCATCTCTGTCGACGCCATCTTGATTATGTGCTAAAAATAGAGAGAAACCTCTGCATGTGACAAATGGGTTCAGCAATCATATCATGTCATAGACAGTTTATAATCACATTGTTACCCCAGGAAATCTTAAGTCTTATTACATACAGCCGTGAAGAACTATTGGATATAAGAGTGACGTCAACTTACCAACATTACGACCGGGAATACTACTTTCCGAAGCAGATCCTCTGTCTGGACCATGGCTATGCCGCTCGGCCACTGCTCAACCATATATTTATATGTACATATATTTAGATTTGTGTGTATTAGGTAGTTGTTGGGAAACTGGTAGGTCTGTAATATCTAACAAATAATATATTGGAACTAGAAGCACAAGCATTTCGCTACACTCGCATTAACATCTGCTAACCATGTGTATGTGACCAATAAAGATTTGATTTGATTTGATTTTGATTTGATGCGCCGACTACAACAGGTGTTGACAACAGGTGTTGACCTGACTGTGAAATGCTTACTTACATGCCCCTAACCAACAATGCAGTTGAAGAAATATAGTTAAGAAAATCTTTACTAAATAAACAAAAGTACAAAAATGATATCAAAAAGTAACACAAGAAAATTACATAACAATAATGAGGCTATATACAGGGGGTAACGGTACCGAGTCGATGAGTGGGGGTACATGTTAGTCTAGGTAAATTGTACATGTTGGTAGGGGTAAGGTGGCTATGCATAGATAATAAACAGTGAGTAGCAGCAGTGTAAAAACAAAAGGGAGGCTGGGGGTTGGGGGGGCAATGTAAATAGTCCAGGTGGCCATTTGATTAATTGTTCAGCAGTATTATGGCTTGGGGGTAGAAGCTGTTAAGGAGCCTTTTGGACCTAGACTTGGCGCTCCGGTACTGCTTGCCGTGCAGTAGCAGAGAAAGTCTATGACTTGGGGGACTGGAGTCTTGACCATTTCTTGGACCTTCCTCTGACACCATCTTGAATATACACTACTGTTAAAAAGTTTGGGGTGACTTAGAAATGTCCTTGTTTTTTAAATAAAATCACATTTTTTGTCTGAAATTGAAATTGATCAGAAATACAGTGCAGACATTGTTAATGTTGTAAATGGTGTTGGTGTTGAACGCTGAGCTGTGGTCAATGAACAGCATTCCCACATAGGTGTTCCTTTTGTCCAGGTGGGAAAGGGCAGTGTGGAGTGCGATTGAGATTGCGTCATCTGTGGATCTGTTGGGGCGGTATGCTAATTGGAGTGGGTCTAGGGTTTCCGACATGATGATGTTAATGTGAGCCATGATCACTGGCCAGTACGGAGAAATAAGTAAAACCACAAGTCTAATCCCTTCTCCATCCATGGCTAATTTAGGAAAGAGGTGATTTTAGCTAGCTAACAACACAACATTTTAGCTAGGACAACAACAGAATAAGATGCAACAACTCAAGTTGTTTCTGTCAATTACATATTTCTCTTGATACGATAGTAGTAAAGTCAAATACAAACTGGCTTCCCTTGAGACTTTTTTTGGTGTGCCAGGACCATTCACAGCTGAGCTCACTCAGTTTAGCTTAACGCTGATTGGCTATTCTTTCTCTTGCCGCTTTGGGCGGCAACAATGTCATACTCTTTATGACCAGACAGAATCAGATAGATGGTCATCACAGGGGCACTGTTTCGCTCCCTCTGATGCTTTCTCAGGTGAAGATACTGTGCATTCAGCCTTTTGTGAATTGAAAAAAATATATGGAAACACAGACGATTTTATATGTTTATTTCTTTGAATTTTTGGGAGGGAAGCCTGGCTTCCCTTGGCATCCATGAATACACGCCACTGGTGTGAAAACACAAATGATAACTTCTGGCTTTATTGCATTTAACTATACAGAAGCAATGCAGCATAGCAATATGATGTCTTTGTACCATAGAACTAATGTAATAATTCCAATAGTAATTACAATCAAGATGATTTCCTTTTGCAAGTGGTAATGAATGAGGCCGTAAATTATGTTCCACAGACCGTTGCATAGCCCCTACAGTTCCAACTCTCTGAGAGACTGACTGTTATCCACCACAGTGCATGGTAAAGGATACTCAAAATCATCATCATCATCATCATCATAATAATCATAATCATAGCACTCCTTCTTCAAGCAGCGGAAGCAGAACTCCTTTTGGCAGTGTGGACAGATGATATTGGGGCATCCCTCTCCAGTGTGAGTGAGGATGGCCTTACAGTGAGGACAGGCCCTGAAGAAGGGGCATCCCTGGGCTGAACTGCTTGGATCAACAATGACCTCTGGGGAGAGGAGGGCAGCCCTGAGGGCGCAGCCTGGCAGAGGGCAGGAGAAATGGACCCCTTGGCCCTCCAGGGTTCCTCCTGACTGGTGCCACTCCCTCCCACAGGCCCAGCAGAACTGGTAGACACGGCGCAGGGTCTCGGAGCAGCGCTTACACACAGCACACTGACCTTTGACCTTTCTGGCCCCAGCCTGGTGGCAACTGGGGCACTTCAGTGGGGTTGGAAGAACGGACTGGTGGGGAGGGGAAAGAGAGAGACATATGTCATAAACAATCAGTTGTGAGATTAAGATGAACAACCTATTGATTAAATTGTGTGTAAATAGTGTGGGTCAATAAACATATCACATTTTGACGTGTGCACATAACCCATAGCCATTGAAATGACATTGTGGACAAGAATACATCTTAATGACTTAATGCTGTCCTATAGTGGCTCTGGACAGCCCGACTTGCTTGGCACCAAAAATAGTGAGTACAAGGCGCTGAAGCCGTACTTTGTCTCTGTGGAAGTGTTACACAGCTTACCTGTGCAAGCAGGAGTGAGCCACTCATTATCAACTGTCCTCAGAGGCTAGGGAAATAGAACATTACAGTAAAGAGGGTCAAGTGAAATTAGGTAGATGCATTCTAAGTAAAGGGCTCTTCTATTCTATGAAACTCTCAGCAACATGCCTTTTTATTGATTGCTATATTAACCACATTTAAAGAGATTCCTTGTGAAGATGCAGTACATACTGTTATTTCAAAACACATATCTCATGAATCAAAGAACACAGTTCAAAGATTGATTATGACCTACTTGATTTACTTGAATGTACACTCCCTATACATACAATAATTGTGTATTACCTTTTTAATCATAAGTCAGTCCCAACAGAAAAAAATGTCAGCTCGTCTTCCTTTCTCTTCTCGAATTCACTGTGAGAGGACGATATGTGCTTTTGCATTTCATTTCACAGAGCGGGGGTAATTCCAGGACTTGAACTGAAAGTTACTTGACATGGCCATTACATTTTCACTTTCACTTAGAACTAAATTGGGCCTAACGCAGAGGGATCTTGCATTATTGTTCACTACGACACCACCATACTGACACCCTGCACATTTATAAACTCTGGTAATTACAGTACATACAGTGTACATTTATTTCCTGTTGCTGTGAACATGAATTGTTGCTGTGAACATGAAAGTGCCATTTGCTCTTTCCATTAACTTTTAAAAGTGTAGTTGCACACGAGAGAGAAAGAACAGCGGGTTTTCAGTGTATTTATGTAAATCATAGGGTTTATTTTAATTTCCTGAGGTGCAGGAACACTCTCAGTGACAACAGAGTGATCAAATTAAGATATGACACCTGTAAAACTGTTGAGGTGCCAGTAGCCTTGCTATCAGTCTCTTTGTCGGCTTCTTTTAGGCTAATGTGCCAGTAAAAGCAATGCTGCTGGCTCCCTCTAGTGTTGTGTAGCGTCTACAGTGTGACTTTTATCAAATCAAATTTTATTTGTCACATGCGTCGAATTCAACTGGTGTAGATTGTACTGTGAAAGGCTTGCTTACGAGCCCTTGCCAATGATGCAGAATTAAAAAATAATAATACAAAATAGTAACACGAGAAATAAAATTAAATACACAAGAATGGAGCTTTATACAGGAAGTACCAGTACCCGAGCAATATGCATAGGTACAAGGTATTTGTGGTAGATACAGTGAGCCCCAAAAGTATTGGGACAGTGAAAATGTTTTAGTTGTTCTGGCTCTGTACTCCAGCACTTTGGATTTTTAAATGATACAATTTCATTTGAGGATATTTTCATCTATATCAGGTGAACCGCTTAGAAATTACAACACTTTTTGTACATAGTCCCCCCATTTTATGGGACCAAAAGTATTGAGACAAATTAATTTGTAGTGTATTAAAGTAGTCAAAAGTTTAGTACTTGGTCCCATATTCCTAGTATGAAATGATTCCATCAAGCTTGTGACTCTACAGACTTGTTGGATGCATTTGCTGTTTGTTTTGAATGAATAAATCGTGAATAATGATGAGTGAGAAAGTTAGGCATAAATGTCATAACCCCCAAAAATTCTAACCTCCACTGTTGTTGTAATGGTGAGAGGTTAGCATGTCTTGGGGGTATTATATTTGTATGTCTGTAACATTCTCACTCATCATTATTCACAATTCATTACGGATTATCCCTAATCATGATAGCATCCGCATTAATAGAAAAATGTTTAGAAACATATTCTATTCTTATTTACACTAAAACTGAATCCAAAATTAACAAAACATTATTTAACATTTCTATTAGGCACAAAATAATCTGAAACACAACCTAAAACAAACAGCAAATGCAGTCACAAGCTTGATATAATCATTGCGTGCTAGGAATATGGGACCTACTAAACTTTTGATAACTTTAATACACATCAGTCAAGTTGTCATATCAAATCAAATTGTGTTGGTCACATACACATATTTAGCAGATGTTATTGCAGGTGTAGTGAAATGCTTGTGCTCCTAGCTCCAATAGTGCAGTAGTATCGAAAACAATTCATAACAATACACACAATTCTGATCCCCATAGTGCAACACACTTTTAAAGGCGTGAATCAACAATGTTCACTGACTTGACAAAAGTGATCTGCTCGAACACGCCCATTATGTACAAATTAATGTGATATTTAAGTCTCTCTCTCTCACATATTTTCAGTTTGTGAGTGTGTGAAATGGAGGTTGGAGACATCTTTATATTTTCCCCAAGATGGCATAGCAGTCGGACGTGTGTTTGTCCTATCCTGTGTCTTATCCTGTGTAAATAGCTGTTTTTCATATATATTTTAATCTCACTTTTTATATACGAACTAAATATACTTTCCTGCAACCCGCCTCACCCAATGTGGTACGGATCTGCTATTGCTATTCCTTATAACTGGAACCTCCATCAGGAGCTAGCCAGCTAACTAGCTACTAGCTATTAGTCTTTGTTAGCCACGGCTAGCGGTCTTCACCTTTAGCTCAGACAGCAGCCAGCTTTAGCTCGGACAATACCTGCTCGTCTGCACAGCGCGATATCAACCCAGAGCATATCGCACTGCTTCTCTCTACCACGTCACCAGATTCCTGCCGCTCTGGATCATTACACCGGACCATTGCAGCTAGCTAGCTGCAACCGAGTGGCTACTGTTAGCTAACGCCTCTATCCCGAAGCAAGCACCAGTTAGCCTTGAGCTAGCCTCGAGCTAGGCCCATATACCAGCTAATTCTTGGCCTACAATGCCTCTTTGGCCAATTGGCCTGGACCCTTTATTGTCGACACGGAGCCCCACCAATCCGTTTCGCCTTGTCTGCCAACATAATCGTCCAATGTGGTTTCAACAGGCTTTTCCGTTGCGATGTCACCGAAGACCCATCTGCTAGCCCCGGACCGCTAGCTTTCTGAACGCCGTGTCTCCCACTCACCTAGCGTAGTAGTGACTACCGAACTGCTCCCTGACTTACCTATTGCTGCTCATTGGACCCTATGATCACACGGCTACACAGCTGATGCTCCCTGGACTGTTTCAATAACACGGTACCTCATTTTGCTTATCTATCGGCCCCAGCCTCGAACTCAGGTCCTGTATGTACCGAACTGACCTGCTCTGCCCATTCATCGCCATTTACCCGTTGTTGTCTTAGCTCTCCCAATCAAACACCTGTGACTGTCACCACCGATAAATCCACTATAATTGATAATTTCAATAAGCATTTTTCTACGGCTGACCATGCTTTCCACCTGGCTACCCCTACCCCGGTCAACAGCACTCGACCCCCCACAGCAACTCGCCCAAGCCTTCCACATTTACATTTACATTTACATTTAAGTCATTTAGCAGACGCTCTTATCCAGAGCGACTTACAAATTGGTGAATTCACCTTCTGACATCCAGTGGAACAGCCACTTTACAATAGTGCATATAAATCATTATGGGGGGTGGTGAGAAGGATTACTTATCCTATCCTAGGTATTCCTTGAAGAGGTGGGGTTTCAGGTGTCTCCGGAAGGTGGTGATTGACTCCGCTGTCCTGGCGTCGTGAGGGAGTTTGTTCCACCATTGGGGGCCAGAGCAGCGAACAGTTTTGACTGGGCTGAGCGGGAACTGTACTTCCTCAATGGTAGGGAGGCGAGCAGGCCAGAGGTGGATGAACGCAGTGCCCTTGCTTGGGTGTAGGGCCTGATCAGAGCCTGGAGGTACTGCGGTGCCGTTCCCCTCACAGCTCCGTAGGCAAGCACCATGGTCTTGTAGCGGATGCGCTTCAACTGGAAGCCAGTGGAGAGAGCGGAGGAGCGGGGTGACGTGAGAGAACTTGGGAAGGTTGAACACCAGACGGGCTGCGGCGTTCTGGATGAGTTGTAGGGGTTTAATGGCACAGGCAGGGAGCCCAGCCAACAGCGAGTTGCAGTAATCCAGACGGGAGATGACAAGTGCCTGGATTAGGACCTGCGCCGCTTCCTGTGTGAGGCAGGGTCGTACTCTGCGGATGTTGTAGAGCATGAACCTACAGGAACGGGCCACCGCCATGATGTTGGTTGAGAACGACAGGGTGTTGTCCAGGATCACGCCAAGGTTCTTAGCGCTCTGGGAGGAGGACACAATGGAGTTGTCAACCGTGATGGCGAGATAATGGAACGGGCAGTCCTTCCCCGGGAGGAAGAGCAGCTCCGTCTTGCCGAGGTTCAGCTTGAGGTGGTGATCCGTCATCCACATTTCTCCTTCTCCCAAATCTAGTCCGCTGATGTTCTGAAAGAGCTGCAAAATCTGGACCCCTACAAATCAGCCAGGCTAGACAATCTGGACCATTTCTTTCTAAAAAATTATCTACCGAAATTGTTACAACCCCTATTACTAGCCAGTTCAACCTCTCTTTCGTGTCGTCTGAGGTTCCCAAAGATTGGAAAGAAGCTGTGGTCCTCCCCCTCTTCAAAGGGGGGGGCACTCTCGACCCAAACTGCTACAGACCTATATCTATCCTACCCTGCCTTTCTAAGGTCTTTGAAAGCCAAGTCAACAAACAGATTACCGACCATTTTGAATCCCACCATACCTTCTCCGCTATGCAATCTGGATTCAGAGCTGGTCATGGGTGCACATCAGCCACGCTCAAGGTCCTAAACGATATCTTAACCGCCATCGATAAGAAACAATACTGTGCAGCCGTATTCATTGACCTGGCCAAGGCTTTCGACTCTGTCAATTACCACATCCTCATCGGCAGACTCGATAGCCTTGGTTTCTCAAATGATTGCCTCGCCTGGTTCACCAACTACTTCTCTGATAGATTTCAGTGTGTCAAATCGGAGGGCCTGTTGTCCGGGCCTCTGGCAGTCTCTATGGGGGTGCCACAGGGTTCAATTCTTGGACCGACTCTCTTCTCTGTAAACATTAATGATGTCGCTCTTGCTGCTGGTGAGTCTCTGATCCACCTCTACGCAGATGACACCATTCTGTATACTTCTGGCCCTTCTTTGGGCACTGTGTTAACAACCCTCCAGAAAAGCTTCAATGCCATTCAACTCTCCTTCCGTAGCCTCCAATTGCTCTTAAATATAAGTCAAACTAAAAGCATGCTCTTCAACCTATCGCTGCCTGCACCTACCCGCCCATCCAACATCACTACTCTGGACGGTTCTGACTTAGAATATGTGGACAACTACAAATACTTAGGTGTCTGGTTAGACTGTAAACTCTCCTTCCAGACTCACATCAAACATCTCCAATCCAAAGTTAAATCTAGAATTGGCTTCCTATTTTGCAACAAAGCATCCTTCACTCATGCTGCCAAATATACCCTTGTAAAACTGACCATCCTACCGATCCTCGACTTCGGCGATATCATTTACAAAATAGCCTCACAAACCCTACTCAATAAATTGGATGCAGTCTATCACAGTGCCATCCATTTTGCCACCAAAGCTCCATATACTACCCACCACTGCAACCTCTATGCTCTCGTTGGCTGGCCCTCGCTTCATACTCGTTGCCAAACCCACTGGCTCCAGGTCATCTACAAGACCCTGCTAGGTAAAGTCCCCCCTTATCTCAGCTCACCATAGTAGCACCCACCTGTGGGACACGCTCCAGCAGGGGTATCTCTCTGGTCGCCTCGCCTTCCAGTTCTCTGCTGCCAATGACTGGAACGAACTGCATAAATCTCTGAAACTGGAAAAACTTATCTCCCTCACTAGCTTTAAGCACCAGCTGTCAGAGCAGCTCACAGATTACTGCACCTGTACATAGCCCACCTATAATTTAGCCCAAACAACTACCTCTCCCCCTACTGTATTTATTTATTTATTCTGCTCCTTTGCACCCCATTATTTCTCTCTACTTTGCACTTTCTTCCATTGCAAATCTACCATTCCAGTGTTTTACTTGCTATATTGTATTTACTTCGCCACCATGGCCTTTTTTTGCCTTTACCTCCCTTATCTCACCTCATTTGCTCACATTGTATATAGACTTATTTTCCGACTGTATTATTGACTGTATGTTTGTTTTACTCCATGTGTAACTCTGTGTTGTTGTATGTGTCGAACTGCTTTGCTCTATCTTGGCCAGGTCGCAATTGTAAATAAGAACTTGTTCTCAACTTGCCTACCTGGTTAAATAAAGGTGTAATAAATCAAATAAAAATTGCTTTATGCCTCTCTCTAATGTCAATATGCCTTGTCTACTGCTGTCTTGGTTAGTTCTTATTGTTTTATTTCACTGTAGAGCCCTCAGTCCCGCTCAACATGCCTTAGATAGCACTTTTGTCCCACCCCCCACACATGCGGAGACCTCACCTGGCTTAACTGGTGCCTCTAAAGACGAAACCTCTCTCATCGTCACTCAACGCCTAGGTTTACCTCCCTGTACTCACATCCTACCATATACTTGTCTGTACATTATGCCCTGAATCTATTCTACCACACCCAGAAATCTGCTCCTTATATTCTCTGTTCCCAATGCACTAAACAACCAGTTCTTATAGGTCTTAGCCATACCCTTATCCTACTCCTCCTCTGTTCCTCTGGTGATGTCGAGGTTAACCCCTGTAGCCCCCAGTACCACACCTATTCCCCAGGCGCTCTCATTTGTTGACTTTTGTAACCATAAAAGCCTTGGTTTCATGCATGTTAACATCAGAAGCCTCCTCCCGAAGTTTGTTTTATTCACTGCTTTAGCACACTCCGCCAACCCTGATGTCCTAGCCGTGTCTGAACCCTGGCTCAGGAAGGCCACCAAAAAATCTGAAATTTCCATCTCCAACTTAAACATTTTCCATCAAGATAGAACTGCCAAATGGGGAGGAGTTGCAATCTACTGCAGAGATAGTCTGCAGAGTTGTGTCATGCTATATAGGTCTGTGCCCAAACAATTTGAGCTTCTACTTTTAAAAATCCACCTTTCCAGAAATAAGTCTCTCACTGTTGCCATTTGTTATAGACCCCAATCAGCCCCCAGCTATGCCCTGGACACCATATGTGAATTAATTGCCACCCATTTATCTTCAGAGTACGTACTGTTAGATGACCTAAACTGGGATATGCTTAACACCCCGGCCGTCCTACAATCTAAGATAGATGCCCTTAATCTCACAAAAATGATCAAGGAACCTACCAGGTACAACCCTAAATCCGTAAACACGGGCACCCTCATAGATATCATCCTGACCAACTTGCCCTCTAAATACAACTCTGCTGTCTTCAACCAGGATCTCAGCAATCACTGCCTCATTGCCTGCCTCCGTAATGGGTCCGCGGTAATTTGTAGATCTTTCAGTCGGCAGCCATCTGCACTGTCGAACAAGACCGTTCACTTCGCCTAGCCGAGTTCTGCTAGGACCATACCAAACCTAGTATGCAGACGCCTTAACCCCTACACTTACCCTTAACCATAACCCTTACCTAACTCTAACCCTCACCTTAACCATTTTAAATGTAAACTTCAACGACGTGATGTCAGAGTTGGACATTCCAAGGACCCCGGATAGCAGGACCCGACCGTTAGACCGATGACATGTTTCTGCACATGAGCTTAAATAGGGTGGCAGGTTTCCTCTCAGTTAGAGGGGTGAGCAAGGAACCGGAGGGTTGCCAGTTTGAATTCCGAATTCTGGGGCGGCAGGGTAGCCTAGTGGTTAGAGTCCCAGGGTGTCCAATGTAGCAGCCCCTCGCATTGCTCCAAAACCTGTCTTTCGGATCTGTTAGGTTAAAAACGGAAGTCACATTTTGGTTGAAGACCTTATGTGCTATTGACCAATAAAGTGATCTTAAACATTGCCTTCAAGTGTGAGCTAGGATTTATATTGAAGAAGCAGTTTCTATATATACAGCTCATTTGGAAAATACTCAGACCCCTTCCCTTTTTCCACAGTGTTACGTTACAGCCTCAATCCAAAATTGATTAAATAAATACCAATCCTAATTAATCTACATACAATAGACCATAATGAAAAAGTGAAAATGTATTCAAAATAAATACCAGGTGCATCCTGTTTCCATTGATCATCCTTGAGATGTTTCTACAACTTGATTGGAGTCCACCTGTGGTAAATTCAACTGATTGGACATGATTTGGAAAGGCACACACCTATCTATATAAGGTCCCACAGTTGACAGTACTTGTCAGAGCAAAAACCAAGCCATGAGGTCGAAGGTATTGTCCATAGAGCTCCAAGACAGGATTGTGTCGAGGCATAGATCTGGGGAAGGGTACACAAACATTTATGTAGCATTCAAGGTTCCCAAGAACACAGTTGCCGCCATCATTCTTAAATGGAAAAAGTTTGGAACCAACAAGACTCTTCCTAGAGTTGGACGCCCGGCAAAACTGAGCAATCGGGGGAGAAGGGGGTTGGTCAGGGAGGTGACCAAGAACTCGATGGTCACTCTGACAAAGCTCCAGAGTTCCTCTGTGGCAATGGGAGAACCATCCAGAAGGACAACCATCTCTGCAGCACTCCACCAATCAGGACTTCATGGTAGTGGCCAAACGGAAGCCACTTCTCAGTAAAAGGCACATGACAGCCTGCTTGGAGTTTACCATAAGGCACCTGAAGGACTCTCAGACCATGAGAAACAAGATTCTCTGGTCTGATGAAACCAAGATTGAACTCTTTGCCTGAATGCCAAGCATCACGTCTGGAGGAAACCTGACACTGTCCCTATGGTGAAGCATGGTGGAGGCAGCATCATACTGTGGGGATGTTTTTCAGCGGCAGGGACTGTGCTGTGGAATGGCAAAGATATTTACAATCACACAATAGCCTAAAGTAAGTGAGACAGCCACTGGTGTTTCTGGAGAGACCCACTGTCTTTCCATATCGTGTGCAATCAATTGACTTTACCACAGGTGTAAAAACATCCCAAGGATGATCAATGGAAACAGGATGCACCTGAGCTCAATTTCAAGTCTCATAGCAAAGCATCTGAATACTTGTGTTAATTTATAAAAATAAATTATTATTATTATTTACATATCTGTTTTTGCTTTTATGGGGTATTGTGTGTGTAGGTTGAGGCACTTTCTTTATCCATTTTAGAATAAGGCTTTAAAGTAACAATGTGGAAAAAGGGGTCTAACTACTCTCAGAATGCGCTGTATGTGGTGCTACAGGTCACATTGGAAATTGAGATGAGATATGTTTTACTTCATGTTCTGTATTTGCATTGACTGCCATTGAAATATATTGGTAATAGGAAGACTGTAAAGTTGATATTGTGATGTAGCCTAAACAAGCTGACCCCAAATCTATCATGTCTTGTCCTGACCTATATAGCCTGAGTGAAGCAGAGAATGATCTGTGGATAATCACTTCCAAAGCCTGTATTCTGCCTGGATACAGATGCGACTCTCAAACAGCTCAAATAAACGTCTATACTACACATTCTAGCTATATACTGGAGTAATATCCCGATAGGGATATAGACTACAACCAAACTGGACTGTTGAAAATGTGCATGTTCTGTGGTTGATTTGGTCTTTTAATATAGTACCACTTCTGATATCAACCGTCACAAGTCATTTTTGTGATCTTTAAATGTTTTAATAAAAAAGACAAATTACTATTGTATATTACGAATCCATTCACAAATTACTGTCATATGTTACGGTTTCCTCTACACATATGTTACTCAGTATGTTATACGTTGTCTATTCTTATTCTTGAATAATGTATGTCCTGCAGAACTAGCTTGTGGCCTATCTGGCACTCAATGAGATATCCACAGACGCTGGAGAACAGTGCGTCGCACAGCGAGAGAACAGTGCGTCGCACAACGAGAGAACAGTGCGTCACACAGCGAGAGAACAGTGCGTCACACAGCGAGAGAACAGTGCGTCACACAGCGAGAGAACAGTGCGCCGCACAACGAGAGAACAGTGCGTCGCACAGCGAGAGAACAGTGCGTCACACAACGAGAGAACAGTGCGTCACACAGCGAGAGAACAGTGCGTCGCACAGCGAGAGAACAGTGCATGGATTCTGAGCAGGCAGAAACAATAGTAACTTTAGTTCTCTTTATTGTCCTATTTCTGCTTAAAGCACAAAAGTCCCATAAGTCTAAATGTAGAAGCTTTCACATAGCGCCGAATACATGCTTCAATTAGTATTTAAAATTAGCTTGCAAGAATACAAAACGCCTTGCAGTAACTCCGTAACAGTCTGTTTCCTACGTCTGTACATAAGAAAAGCACAGCAGAAGAATTCAAATACTTCCCCAAGCAATAAATGAACGGAATGCGCCTTAGCATTTGGCATAAAGTTGATACATAAAAAATTGGACAAGATAAATTAGCAATTGATATTTAATCTGCCTGTTAGTGCCTTGGTGGTTGTGTAACATTACATAATATTGTCAAGCATTAGGGACTCATCTAGTTAGGAGCGGGGTCGGGAACTTTGAACTCATGTTCCATTATGGACCAGATAATAGTCCGGAAAAGCAGCATTTCAAGCATGACCAATTAATGAATGACCTAAAATCCTAAGAGCTCATGTGGTCCAGACAGTCGTGAGCTCTCCCAAACTGGGTCACAATCTGAAGAGGAATATGCTGGGAAAAGGGGTCAATGGAAAGAGAATGTGTTCAACATCAAATAAAAGAACACAAAATTCTAGTTTCATAGCGAGTAAACATATGTAGCCTTTTCTCCATTTCAGAGTCCAGAGTTGGAACTCAACTCTTCTTCTACTCCATTAAATTACAGTATGAACAAATAAATATACACAGTGTACAAACCATGTCGGACTGACCAGGTGAATCCAGGTGAAAGCTATGATCCCTTATTGAGGTCACTTGTTAAATCCATTTAAATCAGTGTAGATGAAAGGGAGGAGACAGCTTAAAGAAGGATTTGTTTTACTGTGACTGACTAGGTGCCGAATGTGTTCATTAATGAAATTAGTAGATGTGTAAATGAGTTACATTACAAGATGTGAAACTATGTGCCTACAGAACAGAACTCTACTAATAGGTCCTGTTGTGTAGCGTGCCTGTGTGTTTATTGTCTAACTAACACATACATCATGTACCTCATATGTTAAGCATTCAACAGACTGCCCTTTCTATTATGTTCAGGATTAAGTTAGCTACATGACATATTGATCCCATAAACACACAGTGACACACTCAAAGCTCAGTGCACGTGACTGGGGTGAGACCATGAATCAAGAGGGTTGGGCCTAAACCGTGAGTCACAGCTTCCAACTGACTAAGGTATTGTTGTGATTGGCCAGAGTGAGTAGGGGGGCGTGGTAAATACAGGAAGCGGACAGCAGCCTGAGCACTGTGCTCCATCAGCAGGCAGTTGACTGCAGACAAGAAGTCCTCTGAGAGGGCTGGGGCCGGCCTCGTCAGGCCCAGCTCCCCCAGCTCTGTGTCCTGTGTCTGTTTCTGTCCGTACAGCTGCACCACAGAGTCCCAAGGCACTATCTTGATGGAGGCCCTGATCCTCAGCTTCCTCAACAGCTCCCGGAAGGTCTCCTCTTTAACCACCCAGCCCTGGTCGCTTGACTCTGCCTCCACACACAGAAATATTCTCATTCTGGCATGGCGCCATCTGCTGGCCATGTTGAGGACACACGCCATCTGCAGCAGGAAAAGGCTGCACACGTCAACAGAGGCTGCTGAGGTGCTGCCCGGACGCAGCAGGTTGAGGGGCCACACGTCGATGATCCTCTCAGCCCCGTCCATCTTGGTCCCCATGCTCTCCCCCTGCAGCTGGAAGAAGTAGCGGCCCAGACACACGTTCTTACTCATCTTGATGGCATCCGAGATGATTCCCACATACTCCTCTGGCGTGAGCCAGCGTGGGCTCTCCACATGGCGGACTGGAGGGAAGTGGGCTTGCAGAGAGGGCAGATCTACACCAAAATCATCCCCTCCAGCCTCCTCTGACTCATAGAAGGCAGGGTCTTGGAGGAAGTAGTCCTCAGGGGTGCAACTGTCGTAGAATCCCAAGACCAGAGTATTGGGCTTCATGCCGCCTTGAAGAGGTAAAGAGTGGAGGAGGATAATCAAATGGATTAAAGAGTACATTGCTTGACGGGTTAAACTGTTATGTTCCATTTTCCAAAGTAGTAATATTATTTTTAATACAGTATGTCATTGCTCTTTACGACACAGTTGTGTGTGAAGAGAAGGAAAACAACAAACAATGATCCAGAATGGTAAATAGGAGGTTGTGACTCACCCAGGCCAGTGATGCGCAGCAGATGCTGTGTGCCCTGCCTCACAGAGGAGGACAGAGTCAGGTCCACAAAGGCCTTCACCCCCAGCTTATCCACCAGACTCAACCAGAAGTTATACTGCTGCTGGACAGGGTCAGAGGGCAGGGTGTCTGAAACAGAAGAGAGGCTGGAATGCCTGGATTCCCAAACAAGAGCAGAGACAAACTAGTTTCCCTTAAAGTTTCTATGGGGTCTGAAATGATTGACACACTTGATAAAGATGAGCAAAAATGACTGAATAAAACAAATAATTCATATTCCTACACTGAGTATACTAAACATTAAGAACACCTCTTTCCATGACATAGACTGACCAGGTAAATCCAGGTGAAAACTATGATCCCTTATTGATGTCACTATTGGAGACAGATTTTAAGATATTACAAGGGTCATTTATACAGCTGAAACTTGTTTTAAAATGCAAACAAAACACATTTTATGATTTTTAATAGGTGAAGAAAGTTGGTTGAAAATACACTTGCACTTACGAGTTTAGGTGGTTTTCGAATGAATCAGGTCTCTGCATATAAATACTTAGGGATATGGTTGGATGATGAACTGTCTTTTAAAATGCATATTGATGAACTTTGTAAACAGCTAAAAATCAAGCTAGGCTTCCTCTATAGAAACAGGACATGTTTGTTCTCGGCAAATAAAAGACAAATTGTGCAAGCTACTTTTATGTCTGTTATAGATTATGGGGATATTATTTACATGCTACGGCATCAACACTTACATTGCTGGATGCTCCTTATCATTGCGCACTTATTACGGGTGCTAGCTACAGTACTAACCACTGTGTTCTATATAAAAATGTGGGTTGGACTTCGTTGTCTGTGAGATGAGAACAACATTCTCTCGTGTTTTTCTATAAAGCACTTCTGAATCTTATTTATAATCACTCATCAATATTAGAATTAGAATTCCTAAAACCAGGTCTCAAGCATGGATTATACTTGAGACCCATGGGATTTCCACAGAGTTGGGTATGGCTGCCTTTTCCTGTTACGCTCCTTGCCCATGGAATAGCCTGCAGACTAAAGTTAAACTTGAGACTCTTGTCCCCCTGTCGCCCATTTTAAATATTTAATGGAGGATTTTTATTTTTGTATTGCTTGTAACTGTTTCAGGTAATACAAGTTCTTATGCTGTTAGGGGAATAACCTATGTAAATGTAATAATCTGTTTGTCTTGTTTAGTTTCTTAATCATTGTACCTAAACTGTATGTGTAAACATGTATATACAGGGCCCAGCTGTAAAAGAGACCTTGGTCTCAGTCTGTGTTCCTCGTGGAAATAAAGGTATAATAACTTGTTAAATCCCATTCAAATCATTGTAGATGAAGGGGAGATGGGTTAAATAAGGATTTTTAAACCTCAAGACAATTGAGACATGGATTGTGTATGTGTGCCATTCAGAGGGTGAATGGGCATGATAAAAGATTTAAGTGCCTTTGAACAGGGTATGATAGTAGGTGCCAGGCGCACCGGTTTGTGTCAAGGACTGAAATGCTGCTGGATTTTTGATGCTCAACAGTTTCCTGTGTGTATGAAGATGGTCCACCACCCAAAGGACATCAGCAAATTTGACACAACTGTGGGAAGCATTGGAGTCAACATGGGGCAGCATCCCTGTGGAACATTTGACACCTTGTAGAATCCATGCCCCGACGAATTGAGGCTGTTCTGAGGGCAAAAGGAGTTCCTAATATTTGGTATACTCAGTTTACATTTTATGCTCCCCAGAAAATGTGTAAATTATAGCATTTTAAACTAATGCAATTGCTCAGATGGTAGGGGTCAATATGATTGACACCACTTTTTTCAATGCCTGACCTTGTGACCTTTTCAATGAGCCTTTTCTCAAAATGTTTTATGAGTTGGAGAACACTTTGGAAGGGATCTTAGACCATTCCTCCATACAGAATCCTTCCAGATCATTGTTATCCTTCGTCTGTGCTTATGGACTCCCCTCTTCAATTCAAACCACAGGTTTCCAATGGGTTTCAAGTCTGGCGACTGAAAAGGCCATGGCAAAATGTTGATGTGTGCTCTGGGTTACTGTCGTGCTGGAAGATCCGAAAGCGGTCAAGGTTCAGCCTCTGTCCTGGCACTGGGTAAAGTTTATGATGCCATTGACCTTAACAAGGGCCCCACAACCACATTTTAAAGTAGATATGGGTTTCTTTTCTGTTTATGCATTCTTATTATGAAGCCAAACCCACCACTAGTGTGCGTGGCCTAAAAGCTAGATTTTTATGTCATCTGACTGTTTCCAATCCAAGTGCCAATGTCATTTATCAAACTCCAGGTGTTTACATTTGTTGGATAACATTAAAATAGAGCAGCTCTTAGCATTAGTATAGAATAATGTTTTGGAGCAATATAGCTCAGTATTTGAACTATTTATTTTATACAGTATGTGTTGCACATCTTTTAGCAAGGGTGTCAATCATTTTGGACCCCAGAAATATCACACTCCGATTACTCCTTTTGTAATCAAATAGTGGAAGCTTTAGGTTTCATACAGTCATAAAAATTACAAGCATTTATTGTAAGAATCATATGATACCACTGGTACCAGAACCCCAGTCATTGTCCCTATAATGTTACCCAGATCTCCCAGCTTCACGTGTCCCAGCACAAACAGGCCGCCCTTCTTCAGCTGATTGACAAAGTTGATGAGCTGGCAAGAGGAGCGAGGGTTGGCCACCATCAACAACACCTGGGGCCTCCAGAACTTCACATGGTCCTTCCTCACGTCCAGCATCAGCAGATACTTACGCACCTACAGGAGAGGGGGAATGGGGGAAAGTAGATTCAAAGCACCAAGAATGACAGCGGTGACACACCACAGGGTCCTGTTTAGTGGGGAACACCATAGCAAAATATTTTGCATCAGAAAACCTACATCTGTTTTCTAAACTGAACACCTTCAGATAGTTCTTCACCGTTTCAAAATGTTTCCTCCCTGCTGAACATGACCCAGGAACTGGCCCATGAGCGCATGTTTGCTTTGGTACAAGTATATGCGTGTGGTGTGTGTGCGCACGTCTCCATGTGTGGGTACCTGATGGAAGATGAGAGCCTGGCTGATGTATCCCCAGCTGCTGGTGGGTGATCTGTAGTGCAGGAAGAGCAACAGCAGCAAGAGGAGGATGATGCTGGCTGAAGAGTAGACAGGATTAATGACAAACATCATCACCAGACAGCTCAGAATGCCCAGCAGACATGTGTGCCAGGAGAACACCTGGAAGGTGGGCCTGGGGAGATAGAATGGCAAGGAAAACCGGGGAAAGGTGAAAGACCGGTAAAAACTAGACTGGACAATGAAGGTCAAAAGAATTCCAGATAAACGCTACTTCACTAAGGACAATGACATCCAAACACAAAAAGAGGAACATCAGCGCAAGGTCATTGTCTTCTTTTTTCTTTTTTTTTTAATCGGATTGTACAGCATGATACTAGGATCTGATTACCTGAAGTTGGGGGCTGATGCCCATTCCAGAGCCAGACAGGCCAAATCGACAGCAGCATAGGCCAGCAGGTAGAACACTGTCACAAGGCCAGCTATTGCATTAAGTTGGCCTGCAAACACCACACACTGCAACACAGTCACACCAAATATACTGTCTCAGAGCCTGTTTAAAATGCCCAAAGTAGCACTCCACAGCTCAATACAATACACCCATGCCCTCTCATCACCTGTGCCAACCCCCAGGTGTACAGCACTGCCACCCATGGGTTACCAGAGCTGGAAGTGATAGCAGCAGGAGCCAATGGAAAACCTATGGGTAACATCAACATTACATCAACATTATGCTCCTTATACTGTGTCAGGCCAAAACATGTCCTTTACTCTGTTACTCTTTGCGAAACAATTTCAACAACATCCTTACCAAACAGCTGGTCCAGTGCAAGGGCATGGAGGATCCGGGACGCCCCAATCAGAGAGCACATGGCTGCTGATAGGGCAGAACAGTAGATCCCAATGGTTACAAATGGCGGCCAGATGTTTATACGCTGGAAGAACCCGTAATCCTGAACCAACAGGGTCCTAAACAAAATACGTTAATTAGTTAACTATTTTAAAGTATATAGTAGCTACAGTATGATGAATAGTCAGGCAGTCAGTTATGAGCAAATTAGGGATGACAGAGTTCCCACCACTCCTAGCGTCATCCATTCAGACCTTTCACATGTGGAGCTGGCCAGGATGAAGAGCAGGACATAGACTATGCAGGTGTAGAGGACTGCAATAATGGTGCCTTTGGGAATGGCAGCACTGGGGTTCTTCAGCTCTCCTACAGAGAACAGATTAAGGGAAAGATCGTTGAACATGTCAAGTTTGAGTCTGTATGTGAAGCTTAATAAGATGTTAACGGAGCTAAAATATTCCATTACCTTTAGTCAGAATGCATATGGCACAGGTAAAGTAACAGCTACACTGAGTATACAAAACTTTAAGAACTGCTCTTTCCATGAAAGACTGACCAGGGTAATCCAGGTGAAAGCTATGATCCATTATTGAGGTCACTTGTTAAATCCACTTAAATCAATGTAGATGAAGGGAAAGGGACAGCTTAAAGATTGACTTTCAAGGTTGTGTATGTGTGCCATTCAGAGGGTGAATGGGAAAGACAAAATATTTAAGTGCCTTTGAAAAGGGTATGATAGTAGTTTGAACAGGGTATGATAGCAGGTGCCAGGTGCACCAGTTTGTGTCATGAACTGCAACATTGCTGGGTTTCACCCTCAACAGTTTCCCGTCTGTATCAAGAATGGTCCACCACCCAAAGGACATCCTGCCAACTTGACAACTGTGGGAAGCATTGGAGTCAACATAGGCCAGCATCCCTGTGTAATGCTTTAGACACCTTGTAGAGTCTATGCCCCAACAAATTGAGGCTGTTCTGAGGGCAAAAGGGGGGGTTATATGATGCGTGTGGAGAGTACCTGACATGTTGGCTCCGGCCATGATTCCGGTACAGCTGGTGAACATGACAGCGAACACGGAAGCGAATGACATGACTTTACCAGTGCTATAGTCCACAGTGTAGCTCGCTGAAGAGGAAAAAGAGGAAGAACACTGTTGCTATAACAGCTCTCTTTCAAACCATAAAACTAACAACTCTATACATGTACAGTTTCACCTCCCCATCAAGGCTTACTATGCCTATAATGCATCTGAAATATGACCCCAGCCAGACAGTACTCACAGCCCAGGTTGTCCCTCAGTGTTGTGCTGTTGAAGCCTGTGTAGCTGGCATTGTAGGTGAGGGTATGGTTGCCAGGGCCCTGGTGGGAGATGAGGAAGTTTAGGGGCGTGGTCAGCGCCAGGGGGCTGATGTAGATGGACAGCAAGGAGATGGTCACCACCAGCAGGATGAGAAAGGAGGTGCGGGCGAAGATGTGGGCGCCCACTAGGCAGACCAACAGAACCAGCAGGAGAACTATGGAAGAGTACAGCACTGTGTACCAGTATCCCTGGGGAAGCACCCGCAATGCAGAGGAGGACGCTAGAGTGGGAGGTGGACAAAGAGGACAAGATAAAACACTGGGTGGAATGACTCATTTGAATGCATGTGGCCCCAACATTCTAAGAAATATTATATATCATTTGTTTTCAGCAGAATTACAAAATCTTGGCATGCATGCTTGGAATTTTAAGTATTAGGGCTTAAACTAGTAATTCTAGAATGTCAAGACTAACCTGGATCCTGACCAAATATGTCAAGTATGGCCTCTACCAGACCAAGCACATACACTCCACACGCGCACACCTTGGCAAGGAAGAACATGAGGCCAATGCTTCCTCCAAACTCTGGGCCCAACGATCGACTGATCATGACTGGCAGACATTAGGTCAAGGGGTTAAATATTACTGATCTGGTGTGCTTCGTTAATAAAGGTTAGCAAAGTCACTCTGCTCAGCTGGTTAAATCACATGATGCACACCAGCTGTTGTCATCAGTGTATTCAGATTCTGTAATCCAAAACACTTATCTATCTTTTTGACTACAAAACATAAAC
>NC_088222.1:29617229-29619729 GCF_036934945.1 Oncorhynchus masou masou | reverse complement strand
CCCCATCCCATACTCTGCCCTCTCAGTGGTACTTACCGGCTGTCCGGAGCCTGGGCTGGAGCAGTAGATGGTGTACTTGCGGATGACACCATTGGGTTTAAGGGGGGGCAGCCAGGACACGACCACACTGTTGGGAGATGAGGGCACGGCTTTGATACCAGCTGGAGGACCTGGGACTGGAGAGAATACACAACACATAGACAAGTCAGCAGAGCTGTGTGTGTGTGTGTGTGTGTGTGTGTGTGTGTGTGTGTGTGTGTGTGTGTGTGTGTGTGTGTGTGTGTGTGTGTGTGTGTGTGTGTGTGTGTGTGTGTGTGTGTGTGTGTGTGTGTGCGTGCGTGCGTGCGTGCGTGCGTGCGTGTGTGTGTGTGTGTGACTGGGTACTAAAGCCATGTTCAAGTAAACACGGCTGTGTGCAGGGTCGTGGCTATTTCCGTGCGCGTGGGTGTTAAAGCCGTGTTAAAGTGAGCAGGGTAGTTTGCAGATTGCCAGTCTCATCCTGTGCTGTAAGCCGCTCTGGGAGGACTTGGAGGTCCCCTGGGGAGAGGCCAGGCCCGGGCCAGAACAGGGCCAGCGGTGACATATGTTCACTCAGACTCCGTGGTCAGCAGTTCTGCTCTCCTCGCTCTGCTCTGACACCCTACAGTCTAACTCTCTAACCCCTAAACAGATTAACACACACCAGGCTGCTCCTCATGCTCACTGCATGGCCACTTGACTGAGATGCCCAAAGAGCCTTATAACTCTATCAGTCATCAACAACATAAAGCCTCAATACTCTCCCACTGTCTACACATACAGAACACTGGACCTTATTCTAAGAATACAACCCGTTCATCAGATAGAAATGCATGGGTCTCCCTGGGTTACAAGGGACAGGGTTCAAATGAATACTGTGAGGCTACACTACATTAGACCTTCCTCCATGTACTGTACTGTACAGCAGGACCTAAAGCACAAAGATTAAGGACCTATCCAACCCTAGATAGAGATCAGTAGCATTATGTGACCTGATGCACTTGACCCTGCTGGATCCTTTTACGGATTATAGTGAAGAGGGAGGACTGTTAGAGAGATCCAGGACCCCCTATCTCCTCACTCTCTATCCCACCCAGGGCAGCCTGCTCCCCCCAGTAATCCTGCTCTGTCTCTCTGGGCCCCCTCCATCTCCTGGGGCTCTATCTCAACCACATTATGGCAGGAATAACACCAGGGACATGAGAGGGGAGGGGAGGGAGTGAGGGAGGAGAGGGTTAGGGGCAGCCCCAAAGGGAGATGAGAGGGGGGATGGGGGGGGGGTTATAGGAGAAATGCATAATTATCATAACTGGGCCTTCATGTCAGAATGGGAGGGGGGGCGGGTTAAGCTCCATCTGCTGCCCAAAATCTGCACGTTCCCAGTCCAGACTGTCTGATCCACTGTCAGACAACCCAGTGATGAGGAGTCATATACAGTCACCTACAGTACACTACTGCTGAACAACTAGCTACTTCTAACCATGGTCTTAACCATCACCATGACTATGCATCCCAAACCACAGCTACCAAAAGCCTTCAGAGAGAAAGGGACAACAGCCTCCCAAAGGGCCTCAAATACCATGGATCAGCAGAGAAGAGCATGTGGCACAGGAGGGATAACATAGATAAAGTCTAAGGCACCACCAAGGCTGAAACAGTGTATATAGGAAGTACTACAAAGAGTTAACAGAGCATCTCGTAAAGCAGGGCAAACTGAGGAGGGCTAACATGTCTCTTCTCCTCCATCAATCAACCCATTTTTTCTTTCTTTTCATCTTTTGTCTCGCTCCTTCGCCCGGGCAGGCCCAGCTGTGCCACCTCTCCCTCGCTCCCTCCCATTCTCCTCTCTCTCTCCATCCCCCTCCTCCTCCTGTTTAGGGGAGTGAAGGAGACAGGGATCGGCCTGTAATCCCGCCTTGAATGGTGTAAGCACAAAATTAATTATCTCTAATCCAGGAGGAGTTAATTCCTGGGCCTGGCTGCCTGGCTGCCTGACTGCCTGGCTGCCTGATTGCCTGGCTGCCTGACTGCCTGGCTGCCTGGCTGCCTGACTGCCTGGCTGCCTGGCTGCCTGACTGCCTGGCTGCCTGACTGCCTGACTGCTTGGCTGCCTGACTGCCTGACTGCCTGGCTACCTGGCTGGTTGGCTACTTGTGTCCAGGGGGGCTGTGGGCTGCAGGGCTGGGTGCTGTGGATCAGTCCCCTTCCTCTCCCTCATTCTGCCTCTACCCCTCCTCTTCTATCCCCTATCTCTAGTCTCGAGCCCTCAGCCATGGGCCCAAAGCCTCTTAATTCTCATCATCACTGGTAATGGGGCCTCACTACACAAATGAGCTTTAGTCATGGGCTTGAGATACACCCTGACACTCTTCTCTATCCCCCCATGAACACCCATACAGCCTTCCTCTGAGCTCCTCTCTTCCAAGCAGTGTGCATCTCAGTGTGACTGTGGTTCTATCTTTCTGTGGTATATATATATTTA
>NC_088222.1:29587229-29612229 GCF_036934945.1 Oncorhynchus masou masou | reverse complement strand
CATTAAGGCTGTACACACGGGGGGAGACTGAGGGACTAAGATGTTGTCTGTCTGATGTAAAGATAAAACAGAGAGTAGCGAAAGAAGGAGAAGGGATCACCCAATGAAAGCAAAGGGAGAAATAGATTCAGGAGAAAAAAATGGAATGAATCAACAAAAAAATGGTGTAAACGAGAGAGGGAATAGAGAGATGACCAATGAAGGGGAGAGAGGGAGAAGATGAGAGAGAGAGAGAGAGAGAGAGAGAGAGAGAGAGAGGGGGGGGATATAGAGATAACCAATGAAGGGGAGAGAGGGAGAGGGAGAGGGAGAGGACGAGACAGAGAGAGAGGGAGATAGAGAGAGGTAGAGTGGGCAGGCATATTCAGAGAGTAATGGGGTCTCTCGCTCTCTCAGTCTACTGAGGGAGCTAATTAAAACAGGAGAATGATGGGGGATGTGCTGCATGTTCATTTCCTCCATTTTGTCTCAGAGACTGTGTGTGTGAGAGTGTTTGCACAACTGAATCAATGTGTGGGTCCATCTTTATTTACTGCTTTTCCACTCTATTCTTACATGATTGGACTCTATTTTCTATTCCTGTTGACAACTTAGAGAAATCTACCCGTTGTACTAGAAAAGTATGAATCTCTCTCTCTCTCTCTCTCGCTATCTCTCTCGCTATCTCTCTCTCTATAACTCTCTCTAGATCTCTCTCTAGATCTCTCTCTCTCTCTCTAGCTCCCTCCCTCTACCATCATCTATCCCCCTCTTTCCCTAACCTCCCTCCCTCCGGTCTTACCATCCTCCAGTGTGGTAGCGTTGATCTCAGTGCTAGAGGGACCAGTGCCAGCCCTGTTGAAGGCCTGGACCACCACTCCATACTGGGCAAACTTCTTCAGGTTGTCCAGGGTGTACACCTCACTGTCCCCTGTGGCCTTCATCTCCACAATGCTGTATTGGCCGTTACTGCCCGGCCCGTTCTCACGGTAACCGATCTGGTACCCCCGGATCAACCCGTTCTGAAGCTCCTTTCTGGGTGCCTGAGAGGGAGAGGCAAGGGACAGCTCAGTTAGGACCCTGACTGGAGATTAATGACAGTTAGTTTGAATGTCTCACTTATTATGGTATTACAGCATAAAGGAAGAGAGGCATGATGGTTAATGAAGTGTACCCTCCATGTGACCCGTATGCTCTGAGACGTCATTGGTTGGAGGATCACTTCCATAGGGGGCCCATCAGGTTCTGTTGAGGTGAGAGGTTGAAATAAGGGTTTCAATAGCATCAAACAAGACATAATTTTAAATGAGTGTGTCTATGTGTGTGTGTATGATTGTGTGTGTGCTTGTGTGCGTGCTTGTGCATGTGTGTGTGTGTTTGCGTGCGTGTTTGCGGTTCGACTTACGTGCTTCCTCAGTGCTGATGGTGAGCTCCTTGCTAGGCTGGCTGCGTCCGATCTTGTTGAAGGAGTACATGCGGATGCTGTAGACACAGGCAGGGTGCAGCTCCACGATGTTAGCCTGGTTGTTAGTGGGGGAGATGTTCCTGGTGGTGTACTTGTGATCCCAAGTATCTGTAACAAATAGAAGCAGATAGAGAGGACATTAGAGGACCAGAGAAAAGGGAGTTAGATCGAGGACAATAGGGATGTGAGGGTTTACAGGGTTGGACTGGTTGGACTCGTACCAGACTTGTTCTTATACTCGATGTCGTAGCTGGTGATGATGCTGTTGCCATCGAACCTCTGGATCCAGCGCAGGTTCATACTGCGGTCCTTCACCTCTCTCACCTCCAACTCAGGAGGGTCAGGAGGCTCTGTGTGTGTTAAAGGAGGAGGTTGGGTATACATTTAACCTCAATCACTGGTCGGTCAACAGTGAGCCTATGTGCAGTAATAGCAGAGTGGGAGAGACAGGCACCTTGCACGGTAAGCTGGATGAGTCCTCGCCCCTCTCCGTATGAGTTGATGGCGTGGCAGGAGAAGAAGACTGAGTCCCCGCGCTCCGCTGGCTTCAGCTACATGGGGGACAGCAACACACAAAATAACCCTTTTTGTACTCTGGTCTCAACTCAATTGGGCTAAAATTCTCAATTCTAATGCCCTCCAATGTCAATTCTCTCTCAACATTTTACCCTCTTTCCTCAGTGTCTGACCTTGAGTGTGGAGATGACCTCGTCCCCTTTCTTGTTGATGGTGATGGAGTAGCGGGGGTTCCTCTCGGCGTCGATGACAGTGTCGCCCCTCTCCCAGCGGATGATGATGGGCTGCTCGCCCCGCGCTGTGCAGTTCAGCTCCTTCATCTGGCCCTTGATGGCCATGGTGGTGTTGGGGTGCGACGTGATCATGGCTGGAACTGGAGACACACACACAGAGAAATATTAATGAATGTGATGAATAGATATGGGGGAATGAGAGAAGGAAAGAGGGATGGATATTAGAAAAATCAAGGTACTGTACAGGTGTGTTGAAAATAGAAATCTCAATTTATTCCCTCCATCACTCTCTATTTTCATTTCACGCTCCGAGCCCTCGTGGCCCTCTCACACCCCCTCCTCTCTTCCCCGTCTACCTCCTTCCCTCCTCTCCTTTTCCCTCCTTCCCTCCTCTTTGCCAACATGGGTTATTGATCTGAAGGGTTCCTGCTGTTTTGTTTTCATCACTAATTCATCAGAACCTTTCCTTCCCCACCACAGCCATAGACAGACAAAAAGACACACAGACTGGAGGAACAAATCAATCAACATGCACACACAGACACAAACACCAGTCTGGGAGACTTAGAGAGGGATGTATTTAAGCTTAGAGCCAACCCTCCTCCTGAAGAGGGTTAATGAAGTGTAGCCCAGGGCTGGGGTCAAACAGGAGGGGGGGATGAATGACAAGTGTGAGGAAGAGAATGAGAGAAAATGAAAGAGAGAAAGAGAGAGACAGAGTGAGACAACATGCTCTGCTCACACCTACTGTAATGGTCTGGGCCTAAACCACACGAAACACTAGACACGATGGAACACATATATTTTACTATTATTATTATCTCATTCTGGAATATACAATGTCTGAGGTCATCTGACTTTGGCCTAAAGAGCAGGAATCCAGACTTCATAAAATAAATTGGAAATACAGACATTGTCATCCTACAAGAAACATGGTATAGAGGAGACGGACCCACTGGTTGCCCTCTAGGCTACAGAGAACTGGTAGTCCATTCCACTAAACTACCAGGTATGAAACAGGGAAGAGACTCGGGAGATGCTAATTTGGTACAGAGCAGACCTAACACACTATTAAATTAGTCAAAACAGGAACATTTTACATCTGGCTAGAAATTATCGCCATAGAGAAAAATGTCCTCATGTGTGCTACCTATATCCCTCCAATAGAATCCTCATACTTTAACAATGACAACTTCTCCATCCTAGATGGTGATATCAACCATTTCCAGGCCAAGGGACATGTACTAGTCTGTGACGACCTAAATGCCAAAACTGGACAAGAACCTGACACTCTCAGCAAACAGTATTCCCTCCCAAATATGCCCCCCTTGACACAACTATGACAAAACAACCAACAAAAATGGGTCACAACTCCTGCAGCTCTGTCACATGCGGGGTCTGTACATAGTCAATGGTAGGCTTCGAGGAGACTCCTATGGTAGATATCCCTCATCCCTTGGCAGTAGTACTGTAGATTACGTCATCACTGACCTCAACCCAGAGTCTCTCAGAGCTTTCACAGTCAGCCCACTAACACTATTAGATCCCAGCAAAATCACAGTCTAACTGAACAGAGCAATACTCAATCATGAGGCATTACAGCCAAAGGAACTGTATAATATTAAGAAATTCAATCCCTTTTAGACAACTTCCTGGGCAAAAAATTTCACTGTAATAGTGAAGGTCTAAACTTAGCAGTAAAAAGCCTAAACAGTATATTTGACCTTTCAGCTTCCCTTATCAAATCAAACAATTTCAAGCAGACAACCTAAGAAAATTAACAACAACGACAAATAGTTTGCTGAAGAATTTTTAAAAAACTAAGAAAGACATTGAGAAACCTATCCAAACAAAAACATAGAGATCCAGACAACCTGAGTCTGTGTCTTCACTGTGCTAAATCACTAAAACAATAAAGAAATACACTACGGAAAAAGAAGGAACAGCACGTCAGAAAGCATGTCAGGAATCAGCTCAATGTAATCAAAGAATCCATTGAACCAAACACTTCTGGTCAAATTGAAACACACTAAGCAAACAACAAAATGAAGAGTTATCTATCCAGAATGGAATTGTGAATAAACCCAGTCTCCAATCATTTGGATCTATAGCAAAGAACAAACAGCAAAAACATATACATGATCAATTACAAATCTTAGAATCAGCTATTAAACACTACCAGAACCCACTGAATTCTCCAATTACATTGAATGAACTACAGGACAAAATACAAACCCTCCAACCCAAAAAGGCCTGTGGTGTTGATGGCATACTACAGTACATGAAATTATCAAATATACAGACCACAAATTCCAAACGTTTTAACATCATCCTCAGCTCTGGCATATTCCACAATATTTGTAACCAAGGACTGATAACCCCAATCCACAAAAATGGAGACAAATTTGACCCCAATAACTATCGTGGGATATTGATCAACAGCAACCTTGGGAAAATACGCTGCATTATCATTAACAGAAACTCAGTAAAAACAATGAACTGAGCTAACGTAAATTTGGCTTATTAACAAATTACGATACGACAGACCACAAATTCACCCTACACACACTAATTCAAAAACAAACAAAGCAAAACAAAGGCAAAGTCTTCTTATGCTTTGTTGAATTCAAAAAAGCCTTTGACTCAATTTGGCATGAGGGTCTGCTATACAAATTGATGGAAAGTGGTATTGGGGAAAAAACATAAAACATTATAAAATCTATGTACACAAACAACAAGTGTGCGGTTAAAATGGGCAAAAAAACACACATTTCTTTCCACAGGGACGTGGGGTGAGACAGGGATGCAGCTTAAGCCCCACCCTCTTCAACATACATATCAACAAATTGGTGAGGGCACTAGAACAGTCTGCAGCACCTGGCCTCACCCTACTAGAATCTGAAGTCAAATGTCTACTGTTTGCTGATGATCTGGTGTTTATGTCCCTAACAAAGGGGGGCCTACAGCAGCACCTAGATCTTCTGCACAGATTCTGTCAGACCTGGGGCCCTGACAGACCTGGGCCCTGACAGACCTGGGCCCTGACAGTAAATCTCAGTAAGACAAAAATATTGGTGTTCCAAAAAAGGTACGGTTGCCTGGAAAACAAATAGAAATTCCATCTAGACACCGTTGCACACAAACAACTATGCATGCCTCAGCCTAAACATCAGTGTCACAGGTAACTTCCACAAAGCTGTGAACAATCTGAGAGACAAGGCAAGAAGAGCCTTCTATGCCATCAAAAGGAACATAAAATTTCACATACCAATTAAGATCTGGCTAAAAATACTTGAATCGGTTATAGAACCTATTGCCTTTTTTTTGGTTGTGATGTCTGAGGACCACCATCACCAACCAAGAAACACCAAATTGAGACTCTGCAGAATTCTGAAAAAATATCCTCCTCATACAAAGTAAAACACCAAATAAAGCAGAGCAGAATTAGGCTGATACCCGCTAATTATCAAAATCCAGAAAAGAGACGTTAAATTCTACAAGCACCTTAAAGGAAGCGATTCCCAAACCTTCCATAACAAAGCCATCACCGACAGAGAGATGAACCTGGAGAAGAGTCCTCTAAGAAAGCTGGTCCTGGTGCTCTGTTCACAAACACATCACACCCCACAGAGCCCCAGGACAGCAACACAATTAGACCCAAACCAAATCATGAGAAAACAAAGAGATAATTACTTGACACATTGCAAAGAATTAACCAAAAACGGAGCAAAATAGAATGCTATTTGGCCCTAAAGAGAGACCACACAGTGGCAGAATACCTGACCAATGTGACTGACACAAAATGAAGGAAAGCTGACTATGTTCAGACTCAGTGAGCATAGCCTTGCTATTGAGAAAGGTCGCCGTAGGCAGACCTGGCTCTCAAGAGAAGACAGGCTATGTGCACACTGATCACAAAATGAGGTGGAAACTGAGCTGCACTTCCTAACCTCCTGACAAATGTATGACCATATTAGAGACACATATTTCCCTCGGATTATACAGACGCACAAATCATTATTTGAAAACAAATCCAATTTTGATAAACTAACATATCTATTGGGTGAAATACCACAGTGTGCCATCACAGCAGCAAGATTTGTGACCTGTTGAAACCACATGAAAATGGCAACCAGTGAAGAACAAACACCATTGTAAATACAACCCATATTTATGTTTATATATTTTCGTTTTTTTAAACTTGAACTATTTGCGCATCGTTAAAACACTGTATATAGACATAATATGACATTTGAAATGTTATTTTGGAACAGTAATATTTACTGTTGACTTTTTATTGTTTATTTCACTTTTGTTTATCAATTTCACTTGCTTTGGGAATGTAAACATGTGTTTCCATGCCAATAAAGCCCCTTGAATTGAATTGAGAGAGAATGAGAGAAAGGAAGAAAGAAAGAGAGAACGAGAGAGAGAGGGAGAGAGAGAGACCTAGTGAGAGACAGATGAACTCACTCTTGACGGTGAGGACCATGCTCTTGCTGATGTCAGAGCCCACTCCATTGGAGGCCTGACAGAGGTAGTATCCCCGGTCGTCCTCTAGGACGTGCCGAATCAGCAGGGAGCCGTTGAACATGATCTGGATCCGACCAGTCAGAGGCACAGGGTGGTACTGCTGGGGGTTCCCTATACCTACAGGGAGGAACGGCACGGTCGCGTCAAGTCAACGTTACGCATGGTTATAATGGTCTCTAATCTTACGCTTGGATGTACATTAGTTATGATGTTACAGTAGAGAATAAAAATTAAAACATTTGCTAATTTTATCTTCCATCATCAATTCAACTTTATTGTACCTGTTCTTTCACTATGATACATAGAATAGTAGACAGTTCGATAGCTGATGTTGTTAGTGCCGCAGGGTGTTGGTCTTTACCTTTGGCGTGTTTCCACATGACTTTGGGAGGGGGGTATCCCTCCACAGAACAGTTTAGTACTCCTGCCTTCCCATAGATCCCATCCTGGTTGTTGGGCTGGACCACGAAGCGAGGGGGAACTGAGGGAGGAGAGGTTATAGTTAGTACAGTCTTTATAATTGACAACAGCATCTCTAAAATGGTGGATATTCTTCAATTATTATCCAATCCTTCTGTGTTTTCTTAATATCTTCCAGCTTCTATAACCAGTCTGTCCATGCATTCATTCTTTATCTTTCTAAAATTCTTCAACACCACTTATCTTCTAATCCTTCTTCTCCTTCTCACCCTCCCTCCCTCCATCCTCTCCTCCCCTCCTCCCTCCCTCCATCCTCTCCTCCCCTCCTCCCTCTCTCACCGGTGACGACCAGCTGTCTTTCCCAGCTGACGGTTGCCGCGGCGTTGCTAGCGATGCAGGTGTAGTTGCCGTTGTGCTTCAGCGTCACCTTGGAGATCTGCAAGGAGCTCATGAATTCCTTGGTCTCTATGCCAACACCAGAGGCGGAACCAGGCACGATGAGTTGCCCGTCTTTGTGCCAGGTGATGCGGATGGGCATGTCACCTGACGACACCACGCAGGCGATGTACATCAGCTTTCCCACCGACGTGGAGGGGATGTCGAAGGGCTGGATCAGGGGTGGCACTAGGGGGCAGAGGTTACAGAGGTCGGGGGTTAGAGGTCCCACCCCTGACCCGCTTCCATCTCCACCAGCCCATAATAGGTGCTCTGATTACAGGCCAACTGGCAGAGGAAGTCATGCCGTTGCCATGGTCGCGGAAGGGGGTGGAGTGGTGCTACAGCTAAGACGTCTGGGGGATTTAATCTGGACCTCATTATGATTCATCTAATTAAATCAGAGACACACACAAACACACGTGCACACGCACACACAGACTTCTATAGGCCCCCAAACACCCACACACAAACACACCTAAAGCACACATGCTTACAACCCAACAAACACACTTACACATTCACATAAAGCTAGATGCTTTTAATACCATGGTATGACCACCCTGTTAAGCTGATTGCCTCTTTACGACTAGGAAGAAACCTTGCCCAAACATTGGCGACTTTCAACAAATTCATTGCACTGGAGTGAGCGGTAGCAACCTGTCATTGGTAGATTTAGTGTAACACATCATCCCTTCCCCCTTTGCCTTACCTATACCACCTTTGCCCCCACCCCCTGTCCTCCAACCCTGTCTAGTCCCCTACCTTTGACAGTGACGTGGACAGTCTGGTCGATGGAGGTCTGTGGCTGTATAAGCACACTACACAGGTAGGTACCCTCGTCCATGCCCTTCTGCACATCACTCAGCCTTAGGGTTCCATTCTCATACACCACCTGGCGATGGTTGTCAGGCAGCAGCATGCCGTCCTTAAACCACTTGATAGAGTAGTAGGGGTAACCAATCACACGACAGGTTATAAAGGTGTTCCTTCCTGCCACAGCCGTGATGTCACGCATCTCTCTGATCCTAGGAGAACCTGGAGACACAGAAAAGAGAGGGAGGACGAGTGGAGTGGAGGAGAGGAGGGAAAAAGGAGGAGGAGACAGGGGTGGAAGAGGAGAGAGAGGGGAGGAGGGAAAAAGGAGGAAGAAGAAGGGGGAAAATGGAGGAGGAGACAGGGGTGGAAGAGGAGAGAGAGGGGAGGAGGGAAAAAGGAGGAGGAAGAAGGGGAAAATGGAGGAGACAGGGGTGGAAGAGGAGAGAGGGGAGGAGGGAAAAAGGAGGAGGAAGAAGGGGGAAATGGAGGAGGAGACAGGGGTGGAAGAGGAGAGAGGGGGGAGGAGGACATGGGAGAAAAGGGGAGCAGAGAAGATAAAGGTTGGGGAGGGAGAAGATAAAGGTTGGGGAGGGAGAAGATAAAGGTTGGGGAGGGAGAAGATAAAGGTTGGGGAGGGAGAAGATAAAGGTTGGGTAGAGAGTGATTGGGGCAGATTGAGGGGTAGAGAAAGAGGTTAGTGATGTCCCCTTAACCCAATCATACTGGTAATATTTGTAATATCTATTAATGTGTTTTCTAAGTGATTGTGTGCATGGGTGTGTATGCACATGTTTGACTACATTACCCTCAGTAACACTGTCCTATGGTCTTGATGAGAACAGACATGGTCTTTGCTGTGGTCTTGATGAGAACAGATAGATAGAGACAGGAGTCAGAGAGACATCCAGGTAGACAGACACACAGCAAAAGAGAGAGAAACACACACTGGGCAAGACACAGACAGACAGAAACAGGGATGCGAGAGCGGGAGAGAGACACACATACAGAGAAAAAGACAGAGAGTAAGAAAGAGGGATGACGGTTGGAGGGTTGGGGTTGCGTGTGTGAAATGATGGACTCTAAACCTCGCTGTATGTGTTAGTGCTTGTATGCATGTGTCTTGGATGTGTGAACGTGTTGCATGTTTGTCTAACTCCTCACACATCTCCACCTGTCTCTGTTCTGTATACTTATTGTCAGTGCGTGTATAGGTGCAGGTGTGGGGTGCGTGTATATTGAAAAGTAGACAGGCACCTCTTACGTTTATGCGCGCTTGGTACTCGGCGCTACCGGCCGAGTTGCGTGCAGCGCAGCGATACACTCCCCCGTCACGGATGGCCGGGCTGCTGACGTTGACATGTGACACGGTCAGGCCGTCTGATAGGGTGTACTGGCTGGTCTTGTAGGCGGAGTCTCGCACCACAGGCTCGTCGTCCAGCGTCCAGGTGATGGAGGGGGGTGGGGCTCCCTTGGAGGCACACATCAGGGAGAAGGGCTCACCGGGGGCGACCACGCGCTCACTGAAGGAAGACACGATACGAGGAGTGCCGTCTACCGGAGAGATAGATGGAGAGAGAGAGAGAGAGAGAGAGAGAGAGAGAGAGAAAGAGAGAGGGGAAATGTGAGATAATGTTACAGATGTAGGATCTTAATTTGATCCCTCTGTTGCAGGAGAATGCAGGACATTTTAAACGTGTAGGTTATTTGAGGTTTAAATAGGCTTTTGAAGTTTGTAATTTCCACTTTGAAATTTCAGACTTGATTTTCCCTTCCGAAAAACATATCAACCTCTACAAAAATGTCTATTAATTATAATCCACATAATAATTAACATTTCCTGTTGCTGCAGGATTCTTTTTATGCTGTTGCAAACTGGCTAAAATTAAGATCCTACATCTGTAAGCGAGATTTGGTTAGGGGGGACCCCACCCCGCGGCAAAACATTTTAGTGGCCCCTCTTGAGAGTGGAGAGAAACATTTATATTTTAAAAGTGAATTTCCTGCAATTCTACACATTTCGCCATGGAGCAGAGAGAAACATTTTGCAATTTTATAACGAATGTAATGCAATACTACCTTTGCCATGGGGCAGAGAGAAATCATTTGCAGTTTTACAGCTTTTTTCCTGAAATTCTATCAATTTTGCCCATGGGGTGGAGAGAAAGTTTAGCCGTTTTAAACACCCACAAGTGCAAAAATTCAAAAAGTCATCATTTTAGTCAAAGTATGATATATGTGGGATTGAAGTGGGAAATTGAAGTGGTAACTTTGGATATTATCCGTGACAATGCCGTGTGTTTCACCTGTGCTATGACATGCTAATACTTTTCAGTCTACGTTTCTTTTCAGGACAGTTGAATTTGAACGTTACCACCCACCAGCATGGCATTGTTTATTAATCAGAAACACCTGCAAAGTTCTTCCTCTTCGCGAGTCTCGACTGAGCTGAGCAATATAACAGATCATCTTCAGCTGAGCCAAACAGCTTTTTGTCGTAACGTACACTTGGTCGCCTGAGTCATGGAACAAATTAAAATAGGGGGTGCAAACTTATGTTGTTTTTTTGTTTGTTTTTTTTATTAGCAATTTATAATTGTAAAGTTTCACAAATGTTTGAGCTAATCTGTCTAACAAAAATATATATGACATTTTATATACTGAATAGAAATAGTTACAGTTCATATAAGGAAAACAGTCAATTGAAATACATTCATTAGGCCCTAATCTATGAATTTCACATGACTGGGAATACAGATATGTATCAGTTGGTCACAGATTTAAAAAATTAAAAAATAAAAATTTGGGGCGTGGATCAGAAAACCAGTCAGTATCTGGTGTGTCCACCATTTGCCTCATGCATCGCGACACATCTCCTTTGCATAGAGTTTATCAGGCTGTTGATTGTGGCACGTGGAATGTTGTCCCACTCCTATTCAATGGCTGTGCGAAGTCCTGGATATTGGCGGGAACTAGAACACGCTGTCGTACACATCAATCCAGAGCATCCCAAACATGCTCAATGGGTGACATCTCTGGTGAGTATACAGGCCATCGAAGAACTGGGACATTTTCAGCTTCCAGGAATTGTGTGCAGATCCTGGCGACATGGAGCTTGTCATTATCTTGCTGAAACATGAGGTGATGGCGGCGGGTGAATGGCACAACAATGGGCTTCAGGATCTCGTCACGGTATCACTGTGCATTTCAATTGGCATTGATAAAATGCAATTGTGTTCATTGTCCATAGCTTATGCCTAACTATACCATAACCCCACCAGCACCATATGGCACTCTGTTCACAACTTTGACATCAGCAAACCGCTCAACCACACGACGCCGTACACATGGTCTGCGGTTGTGAGGCCGGTTGGACGTCCAGTCAAATTCTCTAAAACCACGTTGGAGGCGGCTTATGTTAGAGGAATTAACATTACATTCATGCCAACTGGACACTCCCTCAAAATTTTAGACATCTGTGGCATTGTGTTGTGTGACAAAACTACACATTTTAGAGCGGCCTTTTATTGTCCCCAGCACAACGTGAACCTGTGTAATGATCATGCTGTTCAATCAACTTCTTGATACGCCGCACCTGTCAGGTGGATGGATTATCTTGGCAAAGGAGAAATGCTCACTATCAGGGATGTAAACAAATGAGTGCACAACATCTGAGAGAAATAATATTTTTGTTCATATGGAACATTTATAAGATCTTTTATTTCAGCTCATGAAACATGGGACCAACACTTTACATTGTGTGTAATATGATTGCATTTTGGAGCCCCATTCCCCTCATGGTTTTGACTACGATCCACTGCTTTGACGGGTGCAGCTAGAAATCACAAGTGTCTATCCTATAATGAAAAGGCACCCGCAAAAGAAAATTCCACAAGCTTCTTGAGCTGACGTGGCATTGCTGTAGGGCAGCCTGACAGAAGCCTACCAAAGGTTGCACTGTGTCCATTACGTTCAATAGTTAGACTATCCATATTACCTTTTATTCTTTCTATTTCTATGGTGGATTTAAGGCCGTAATTTATGGAACATGCCAAAACTTTGGAGATAACAATAGTAAAATACACTGGTTTTCCATATCCATCTGTGGCAAAGATTTTCCTAAATACTTATGACAAATGTATTTTTTTATCTTTTATTATTTAACCTTTATTTAACTAGGCAAGTAATTTAAGAACAAATTTTTATTTACAGTGATGGCCTAGGAACAGTGGGTTAACCGCCTTGTTCAGGGGCAGAACGACAGATTGTTTACCTTGTCAGCTCAGGGATTTGATCTAGCAACTTTTCGGTTACTGGCCCAACACTCTAACCACTAGGCTACCTGCTGCCCCAAATCCAGCTCCAGAACCAGCCATACAGTAGGCCAGCCAGCTAGCTAATCTTTTGATTAGTGTTGCAACAACATATAGCATTAGCTAGCTAGATAAGGTTAGCATGCTAACTAGCTACGCTGACAGCTATCAGTGCCCTACTTGTTGTTATTTCTCCCCTCCACATGGAAATCTCCATAACATTCCATCCCCCAATATGTGAATATGTATTAGCAGCCTGCATCATTCTTCGGAGGTGGAACTTAAATGAGAAATTCCGCTATAAGTCAGGAATTACGCCAAAATAGGGGCTGCACTGCACTCTGGTGTGGGCCTCTAAAGCTAAATTCCTACCACTCAAAAAACAATTAATGACTTATGCCATGTTAATATGACATCTGAGTGAGAATGGCTAACAAAATCAATGTGTGCCCGCTACAGGTCAGGGGCACGTGCCCAGTCAGTATTCAGTCATGACTACTACAAGTTTAGATAGCTGGCTAGAACTAACTACTCTCTGGAACCGGCCCTGTCTGTAAGAATAACGTTGCTTGCTTCCCACCCACCCATCCAACCTTCCCTCCCTCCTTCCCTCTCTCATCCTCTTACCCTCCAGCAGTATGATAGAGAAGTCCTGGGCGGTGTGGCCCTTGCGGGAGGCAAAGCACTGGTAGGCCCCAGAGTGGCTCTTCTGAGCGGCTGTGATCTGCAGGGTGTCGTTGTGGGAGCCCTGTATAGAGATGTGCTGGTCTGGGACTATAGGTTCTGTGTTCCTGTACCAAGCCACTGTGTACTCTGGCGAACCCTCCACAGCACAGGTAAAGAACAGGGTACTGCTGATGCCCGTCTTCAGACTCTTAGGGGAGAGGGTCACTCGCAGGGGGTCTGTGGGAGGAGAGAGAACACACACATGACAGAAAAACAAAACAGCGCAATCAGTTGAGGAGCAATCAGTTCAGGCAGTCATTAAAAAAACAGCTGGAGACATTACTTCACTTCACTTCACATCTCTGTCCATATACACACACACACACACACACACACACACACACACACACACACACACACACACACACACACACACACACACACATATATATATATATATATATATATATATATATATATATATATATATATATAGATATAGATATAAAGAGATACACATATATATATGTATGTGTGTATCTATTTATATCTATATCTATATATATATATATGTATATGTATGTGTGTGTGTGAGTGCGTGTGTGCGTGCGTGTGTGTGTGTGCATGTGTGCGTGTGTGCGTGCGTGCGTGTGTAAATGTCAGTGAGCAATAAGGCAGCTGGTGGTGTGTGCTGGGGGGTATGGCTGTGCAACCCAAGCCCCCCTCACCCTGTCAGAGTCACACTGTGTGCTGCCATGATGTGCCCACTGGCAAAGCCTGCCTCTGTTCTGCTCTCTCCTTTTTTTATCTCTCCTGCACTATGTCTCTCTCTCTCTCTCTCTCTCTCTCTATCTATCTTCTCTGTGTTTTTATAAATCTGTTTCTCTCTCTCATTCTTCCTTTCTCTATGAAAGATATACTTAAATTTACATGTTTCATTGTTCCTTCTCTGTCATCTTTTAGTCCACCCCCCCACCACCTCTGCTCTCTGTATCTCTCTAACAGTGACTGGTGTTGGCGGTGGTGTGAAGTGCTCATTCTCAGTGCATTACTGTCCTGTCCTCGGTCTAGATATGATATGACATGGCATCATACACTACACACCCATTCATACGGATCCATTTCTCACATTATACGTGTGAACGTGTGTGTGTGTGAGTACAGAATATGAGCCTGTCTGCCACCGATTGAGAAAACGGTGTGAGTGTATCTGTCTGTATGTCAGTCTGACATTAACAGTAAGTGCACACTGCATTTAACCATGGCAAGGTGACTGGGAATATGGCCGAATACAAACAGTGTAGTTATTCCCTCCATAAGGCAATCAAACAGGCAAAACGTCAGTACAGAGACAAAGTGGAGTTGCAATTCAATGGCTCAGACACGAGACATATGTGGCAGGGTCTACAGACAACCACAAAGGGAATTTTATAAATATGTATTTGGCTAAGGTGTATGTAAACTTCCGACTTCAACTGTATATACTGCATTCTATTCTACTGAATTTTAGTCAATGTCACTCCGACATTATTCGTCCTAATATTTATATATTTCTTAATTGCATTCTTTTACTTTTAGATTTGTGTGTATTGTTGTGAATTGTTAGATACTACTGCACTGTTGGAGCTAGGAACACAAGCATTTTGCTACACCTGCAATAACATCTGCTAAATACGTGTTTGTGACCAATAAAATTTGTTTTGCGGGTCTGTGCCAAACTTATTCCCCCCCCCCCCCCCCTCCTCACCTATGACATAGAGTGCTCCGGACACCTCCTTCGAGCCGAAGCTGTTGGTGACCTCACAGGCGTAGCTACCGCTGTCCTCCTGCCTGAGGTCACTGATGGTCAGACCCGTGAGGCGCCGTGTCCAGCGTGCATCGGAGGGCAGCGGGCGCCCGTCCTTTAGCCAGCGCACCGTGGGGCTGGGGTACCCTGCTGCCATGCAGGGGAGCTCCACACTCTGACCAGCCGGGACTTCCCCCGCCTGGAAACTGTCCAGGATAGAGGGAGACGATTCGGTGGGGTCTGGAGGGGGGGGTAACAGGTTAGACTTTGGACTGGGGTAGGGGATGGGATGTTTACAACATACACTATACAGTACCAGTGAAAAGCTTGGACACACCTACTCATTCAAGGGTTTTTCTTTATTCATACTACGTTCTACATTGCAGAATAATAGTGAAGACATCAAACTATGAAATAACACATATGGAATCATGTAGTAACCAAAAAAGTGTTAAACATTCTCTCAACCAGCTTCATGAGGTAGTCAACTGGAATGCATTTCAATTAACAGGTGTGCCTTGTTAAAAGTTAATTTGTGGAATTTCTTTCCTTCTTAATGCGTTTGAGCCAATCAGTTGTGTTGTGACAAGATAGGGGTGGTATACAGAAGATAGCCCTATTTGGTAGAATACCAAGTCCATATTATGGAAAGAACAGCTCAAATAAGCAAAGAAAAAATGACATATTTGAGATTCTTCAAAGTACCCATCCTTCACCTTGATGACAGCTTTGCACACTCTTGGCATTCTCTCAACCAGCTTCATGAGGTAATAATAAGCAAAGAAAAAACGAGTCCATCATTACTTTAAGAAATGAAGGTCAGTCAATACGGAAAACTTTGTAGTCGCAAAAACCATCAAGCACTATGAGGAAACTGGCTCTCATGAGGACCGCCACAGGAAAGGAAGACCCAGAGTTACCTCAGCTGCAGAGGATATGTCCAAGCTTTTCACTGGTACTGTATAGTGTATGTTGTAAACCGACTTGCCAAAACTAAGTGTATGTAAACTTCCGACTTCAACTGTACATATGAGATTAGTAAAGCAGTATGTAAACATTATTAAAGTGGCCAGTGTTTCCAAGTCTATATATATAGGGTAGCAGCCTAAGGTGCAGGGTTGCGTAACTGGGTGGAAGCCGGCTAGTGGTGGCTATTTAACAGTCTGATGGCCTTGAGATAGAAGCTGTTTTTCAGTCTCTCGGTCCCAGCCTTGATGCACCTGTACTGACCTCATCAAGGCAAAGGGTGGCTACTTTGAAGAATCTCAAATCTAAAACACTTTTTTGGTTACTACATGATTCCATATGTGTTATTTAATAGTGTTAATTTCTTCACTATTATTCTACAATGAAGAAAATAGTAAAACTAAAGAAAAAGCCTTGAATGAGTAGGTGTGTCCAAACTTGTTGCTGGTACTGTATATACAGAAGTATGTGGACACCTCTTCAAATTAGTGGATTCAGCTATTTCAGCCTTACCCGTTGCTGACAAGTGTATAAAATCGAGAACACAGCCATGCTATCTCCAACGTGGCATCGTCATAGGATTCCACCTTTCAAACATATCAGTTTGTCTAATTTCTGCCCTGCTAGAGCTGCCTCAGTCAACTGTAAGTGCTGTTATTGTGAAGTGGAAACGTCTAGGAGCAACAACGGCTCAGCTGCGAAGTGGTAGGCCTAAGATCATCATGCGCAATGCCATGTGTCGGCTGGAGTGGGGTAAAGCTCGCCACCATTGAATTCTGGAGCAGTGGAAATGCGTTCTCTGGATTAATGAATTAGGCCTCACAATCTGGCAGTCATACAAACAAATCTGGGCTACTTGCCAATGCATAGTGCCAACTGTAAAGTTTGGTGGATAAGGAATAATGGTCTGGGGCTGTTTTTCATGGTTCGGGCTAGGCCCTTTAGTTCCCATGAAGGTAAATCGTAACGCTACAGAATACAATGACATTCTAGACAATTCTCTGTTACAGCATGACAATGCCCCCGTGCACAAAGCGAGGTCCATACAGAAACGGTTTGTCGAGACCGGTGTGGAAGAACTTGACTGGTCTGCACAGAGCCCTGATCTCAACCCCATCGAACACCTTTGGGATGAATTGGAACACAGACTGTGAGCCAGGCCTAATCACCCAACATCAGTGCCCAACCTCGCTAGTGCTCTTGTGGCTGAATGGAAGCAATGTTCCAATATCCAATGGAAAGCCTTCCCAGAAGAGTGGAGGCTGTTACAGCAGCAAAGGGGGGACCAACTCCATATTAATGCCCATGATCTTGGAATGAGACGATCGACGAGCAGTTGTCCACATCCTTTTGGTCATGTAGTGTATATTCATTCATATTCATAGACATTTATTACACACAAAACACTGTGTAGTGGTAATCAGAGCAATGACATACTTTACAGCCCCACTCACCCATGACAGACAGCCTGGCTCCATTGCTCTGACGTGTCTCTCCGCTGTATTTGTGCTTGGTGATGCAGCGGTAGGTGGAGAGGGCATCCTCCTTCTGGACATCTGAGATGTACAGAGCACCAAAGGACGTCAGGAAGAACCTGTTACCTGTTACAGAGAGAACATGATTGAACAAAGCCTCAAAATAACTCAAATACCCCCAACAAACAACATAGTCAGGGCAAGGGTGACTGCTATCTAAACATTTGGCAACCTGTCATACCCTCGAGGACACACGCTGAGCTCACTATTAAACATGCAATACAATCACATTGAGAAACACTTGAAAATGGTCAAACCCTCACCATCACTTACAGTAAAGACGTTATCAACATCTCTACTCCAGTATTGTTGTAGTTGTTATAGAACACAGCCAGATGAGCCCAGGTCTGGTACGTGTGTCAGTGTGTGATGTACCCTGCCAGGCTGTGCCCTATTTTCAGCCTGTACCCATCTGGCAGACCCTGCCCAATTATTGGAGGGGTAGAGGAGAGGGAGGGCACCATTTTAATGAGCATTTGCCAATTTGGGAAATGTTAACACTGTCCTATGTATGAACACATACTCACACACGTGTGCATACACACATACACACGCTGTTCTTCCTCTACTCGTTCTCTCTCACCTGGGTTCACTGCAGAGGCTCCCAGGCTATAGTCCAACAGCTTGAGCACAATTAGAGCATTCATGTGCAACTGTGTGTTTATCACCAAAGCTGTTTGATGGGCTCTAAGCCTGTCAGGTTATGTGTGTATGTGGAGGGTAGAGGGTGTATGTGTGGAGGGTAGAGTGTGTGTGTGTGTGTGTGTGTGTGTGTGTGGAGGGTAGAGGGTGTGTGTGTGGAGGGTAGAGGGTGTGTGTATGTGGAGGGTAGAGGGTGTGTGTGTGGAGGGTAGAGGGTGTGGGGGTGAAGGGTACGTGTGTGTGTGGAGGTTAGAGTGTGTGTGTGTGTGGAGGGTAGAGGGTGTGTGTGTGTGGAGGGTAGAGTGTGTGTGGAGGGTAGAGTGTGTGTGTGTGTGGAGGGTAGAGGGTGTGTGTGTGTGGAGGGTAGAGTGTGTGTGTGTGTGGAGGGTAGAGGGTGTGTGTGTGTGAAGGGTAGAGGGTGTGTGTGGGTGGTAGAGGGTGTGTGTGTGGAGGGTAGAGGGTGTGTGTGTGGAGGGTAGAGGGTGTGTGTGTGTATAGAGTGTAGTGTGTACATCTGCACGGTAGTTGTCTGACAGACAGCACAGGTAGAGGGTGTATTACTCTCTCTCTCTCTCTGTTGTGTGTGTGTGTGTGTGTGTGTGTGTGTGTGTGTGTGTGTGTGTGTGTGTGTGTGTGTGTGTGTGTGTGTGTGTGTGTGTGTGTGTGTGTGTGTGTGTGTGTGTGTGTGTGTGTGTGTGTGTGTGTGAGTACTAGGGGGCTAGCAGCAGGCTAACAGACAATGTGTGTGTGGAGGGTAGTGGCTCAGTCGCAGCGTAGGCTGTAATTTTACAGTCAGCCTTTGTTTGCACCCCTGAATTAATCCTTACAGGATAATGTGCACTTTAAGATTTCAACTCCCATAACACTGACACGCCACACTGTCACAACACACTGACAGACAAACAGAGAGGGAGAGAGATAAAGAGAGATAGAGATAAAGAGAGATAAGAGATAAAGAGAGATAGAGGGGGGAGAGAGAGAGAGAGAGAGAGAGAGAGAGAGAGAGAGAGAGAGTAAGAAAGAGAAACTAGAGAGATAGACGGGAGAGAGTGAGAAATTGAAATACATGTATAGATTGTAAATATAGTGAGAGGGAGAGAGATAAAGAGAGATAGAGATAAAGAGAGAGGGAGAGAGAGAGTAAGAGAGAAGGAGAGCGAGAGAGAAAGAAAGAGAAAACTAGAGGGAGCGAGAGATAGAGGGGGGAGAGAGAGAGAGAGAGAGAGAGAGTAAGAAAGAGAGAACTAAAGAGACAGACGGGAGAGAGAGAGAAATTGAAATACATGTATAGATTGTAAATATAGTGAGACAAGGAGAGAGAAGAGAGAGAGGAGAGAGAGAGGTAATGGGAGAGATAGCAAGAGGGATTGAGCTAGAGAGAGAGATATCCATCAACAAAAGATCTAAGAAGTGCTGTGCCATGGAGACACCTCCAGAACAGGAGCCATTTTAATCACATGATCTCCTCCACTATCCACCCATCTTAATTGTTTCTCTTGTTTATTCAATCCCTCTATCTTGAACCATCTCTGGTGATATATCCTCCTTAACATTTTCCCTCTTTCACACAATCCCTTTCTCTCTCTCTCTGTTGTTAAGCAGAGTGGCAGACAGAGTAAAATATGAATAGCTAAATCACTGTACTCCCCAAGCTTTAATTCATGCTGACTTGACTGGATAAACTGAGAATGGAGCTAAAGTGATGCACTAGATGAAGAACCACATTCACTCTGCTACCCACCCGCAGGCCTGTTGTTCTCAGTTGGGCTTGTCAGTCAATGATATACTAGGTTAGCAGAGAACAAGCAGGGTGTAAAAGATTAAAGGGAATAAGGGTGGAGCAAAAGAAGAAAGAGTAGGAGAAGAAAAGTGAGAGTGTGTGTGTGTGTGTGTGTGTGTGTGTGTGTGTGTGTGTGTGTGTGTGTGTGTGTGTGTGTGTGTGTGTGCTTGTTCACATGTGTGTATGTTCATGCATACTGTATGTGTATCTATATGTGTGAGGGGAGCATTTTAAAGTGTGGGCATGTTCCATGTGTATGTGTGTCAGTGGACACTGTAATTATCTGGGTTAGACTGCTGAGCTCAGGCCTTGTTGTCAAACACAGCACAGGAAGGCCTCCACTGGTGGGCTACACTGTCAAAATCACACTGCTTTCAAGTGAGCCTGGTTTCCACTATAAACCTATAGACCTGCAGTTTGGTAGCAGGCAGAACCTGGGAGGGCTATATGAGGGGTGAGGGGAGAGCGAGAAAGATTTTTAGACAAAAATAGGGACAGAGATATAGGATAGGAAAGCAACTGTGAGAGAGAGAGAGAGAGAGAGAGAGGAAGAGAGAGAGAGAGAGACATAGAAACAGTGTGTGATTTGCATAGCGCCGGTTGCGTAGGGTGTGGGTCTGAGCCAGTGTGTATGTGTGCGAGTGTGTGTAAGAGTCTTTGAGTCAGTAGCAGCCTCGTTTCCTCACATGCAAATGAAGGCAGAGGCACACAGCTAACGAGGCCCATATTTCCACCTCCTCACTGGGGCCATTATTTATTGATGTTCTGCGTCTTTCCCCCTCCCTCCCGCTCTCGCGATTTCTTCCCTCTCTCCCTGTTGCTAGGGGCTGCTTGCCATCCTGCGGGTGCTTCTGTGACGATGTTTGGGGTGCAGTCACTCGACCACCCCTCCCCCTTTCCGTGTAAGCAAACAGACAGAGGCACTGACACACACGTGCACGCACGCACGCACACACACACATGCACACGCGCACGCACGCACACTAGAGGGTGAAAGTTCAGCCAGGCAGCTTGGCATTGGGTAAATAATTGGAGTGAGCTGGGTCCTTTAAATTTAAAAAAGAATGGGATGATTTTTTCATGGACGTAGGAGAGTCACAGTTTGTCATTAGATATCACTGTCTATCTGACTTCCCCTGCCTCTCCTCATCAACAGAGAGAGAGTTGGAGGGAAGGGAATAGGGTGAGAGAAGGTGAGAAGAGAGAGGGGGATGAACAAGGGATCATAGAGGAGGGACTGTCACTGAGAGAAGAAAGAAAGAAGAAACTGAGCGGATTCAGAAGACATTCACTCTGCAGTGCTGGAATATGCATACAAAAATACCTGCAAATACACACACTCACACACACACACACACACACACACACACACACACACACACACACACACACACACACACACACACACACACACACACACACACACACACACACACTGACACACACACACACACACACTGACACATACCATGTGGCCATCTCTCTCTGTTTCTCTTCATTTAACCCTACAGCCCTACAGACTAAAAATAAAAGGTTCCCCTATAGGTTCTTCAAATGTAAACTGTGAGGGAACCCCTATAGGTTCTTCAAATGTAAACTGTGGGGGAACCCCTATAGGTTCTTCAAATGTAAACTGTGGGGGAACCCCTATAGGTTCTTCAAATGTAAACTGTGGGGGAACCCCTATAGGTTCTTCAAAGAACCCCTTTAAATGGATCCTCTAAGAACCTTTTGAATAAACGTTTGGGGCACATTTCTGAACTACCCCCTCCCCTATTATTATTATTATTATTATTATGTTAACCAGGTGGGCTAGTTGAGAACACCTTTATTTAACCAGGTGGGCTAGTTGAGAACACCTTTATTTAACCAGGTGGGCTAGTTGAGAACACCTTTATTTAACCAGGTGGGCTAGTTGAGAACACCTTTATTTAACCAGGTGGGCTAGTTGAGAACACCTTTATTTAACCAGGTAGGCTAGTTGAGAACACCTTTATTTAACCAGGTAGGCTAGTTGAGAACACCTTTATTTAACCAGGTGGGCTAGTTGAGAACACCTTTATTTAACCAGGTGGGCTAGTTGAGAACACCTTTATTTAACCAGGTAGGCTAGTTGAGAACACCTTTATTTAACCAGGTAGGCTAGTTGAGAACACCTTTATTTAACCAGGTAGGCTAGTTGAGAACACCTTTATTTAACCAGGTAGGCTAGTTGAGAACACCTTTATTTAACCAGGTAGGCTAGTTGAGAACAAGTTCTCATTTACAACTGCGACCTGGCCAACATAAAGCAAAGCAGTGTGAACAGACAACAACACAGAGTTACACATGGAGTAAACAATTAACAAGTCAATAACACAGTAGAAAAAATAAAAAAATAGTCTATATACATTGTGTGCAAAAGGCATGAGGAGGTAGGCGAATAATTACAATTTAGCAGATTAACACTGGAGTGATAAATGATCAGATGAACATGTGCAAGTAGAGATACTGGTGTGCAAAATAGCCGAAAAGTAAATAAATAAATACAGTATGGGGATGAAGTAGATCAATTGGGTGGGCTATTATTAATAATAATATGCAGAACAATAACAACAATAACACAATATTTTAGTTGTCAGTGTTTATTATGATTTTAGTGGCAAAGCAGAATTGAAAAAAAGCTAAATATGATGTAAACTCCCAGCAGAGCCCCAAGTCCAATGGGTTTATCCTCTGGCCTGTTGATGTTAATGTGATGATGTTCTCCGTATCCATAGCCACCATGATTTTGCAGTGAATGGTGATCAAACAGGTTTCCTGTTATATTCATCAGAGGTGTAGGGAGGGTGAAGTCTGGGAATCCCCCAGAAATATAATTATACATATTTATTAACAAAACAGTACTTTTAATTTAGTTTCTGTGGTAAATGTGAAAGAAATAAACTGTTTTGATAATGGTTTTCATACACATACAGTACCTTGTCCATAATATAGAGGCCTATGGAATATTCAATGAAGAGGTAAGGGAGGAGGATGGGACATGTAATCTGCATAACATACCAATGCATATTGTCATAACTTTACATGCCTCCTCGTCTGTATACCTGCAGACACAGACACACAAGTGGGCAGTCATCTGCACCCAACACAGCTAGCCTTCAACATGTCTTATAGCCTACACATTCTTACCTCTTTGTTGATTCATATCCATTGAATTGTGTCCATTTTCTGTTTCAGAAAGATTTGCACCAATATGAAAAGATAAACGGTATCATCATAAAACAATATCAATGTAGATCATACAAGGGACAAACCTGACCTTAAATTGAGGAGATCTTTACATGTTTCAGTTAAGTGTCTGCACCTGCTGCCCTTTCAAATCCAAATGTTTCAGTTGGGCAGTTAGGTTCCTGCAAGAACCCCCACCAACTAAGGAGGTTTCTCGATGAACCCCACCTCCTATGGGGTTCTTAGAATAACTTTTAGGGGGCATTTTCAGTGCAAAGAACCCTAAGGTTATTTTAAGAACTTTGAGGATCTTGGAAGAACTCTTGTTGAACCCCTCACTTTTAGAGCGCAGCTATTAAACAACAGGATCAAATAAATCAACAACATGGACAGAGAATCACAGAGTGACTTCCATAGAGTGAATCAACTGACTGAATCAGCTCCATGGACAGAGAATCCCAGAGTGACTTCCATAGAGTGAATCAACTGACTGAATCAGCTCCAAGGACAGAGAATCCCTCCAAAAGAGAGTGAATCAACCTAGTGAATCAGCACCACTGACAGAGAATTACTTCAATAGAAAGTGAATCAAGCAACTGAATCAGAGCCAGTCACTACCACTAAAATGAGGATCCAGTGATTTCAAGCCCACTCCTCTGGCCTCTACCCTGACTGCCACACCTAGTCAGCTAGAGGTGAATGGAAAGAGAATAGGAGAAGAGAGCTGAGCCAAGGCTGGAGTAGATAACAGCTCATCCACATTTTACTATGCTCCACTCTTATTGTTAACATATCCACAAGGCTATACTAACCCATGAATGGAATAGAATAGGTGTGCTGTGCCTGAATTCAAAACGAGACCCCACAACACTCTCTCTCTTTCTCTCTCTCTTCCCTCCCTCCCTTCTTTCTCCTGCATGCATTAAAAGGCTGAAGTACTAGCAGGTGTCAGACAATTAAATATCTACACTTCCCTGGCTTCTATTCTCCCCCCCACCATTTATCAATGGTGCCCTCTTCACTCCGCTCAATTCACATTCAAAGCAGCTTTATTGGCACCACTGATGTGTTACAACTAATCGTGCAGTGTTAGCCCCGCCCCTTTCCATCTAGCTCACAAAAGGTGCTTTGTTAGCATGACCACACAGTTCAGTAATGTCGGAAGTAACGCAGAACCACTATCAGTCAAATCTACAGAATGAATGAGGAATATCCGAATCGCTTTCTCCCTCTGTCTCCCTCTGTCTCCCTCTGTCTCCCTCTGTCTCCCCTCTGTCTCCCCTCTGTCTCCCCTCTGTCTCCCCTCTGTCTCCCTCTGGGGGTTGGAAAGAGAGAGAGAGACACAAGGTTTGTCATATTTTCATTAAAAAGCCACGCTTCACCGTCTTGTCCTATAACCACTGTCTTCTCCCCTAACTAATCATGACTGTTTATCTCATTGCTCAATCCTTTCTTCTTTCCTTCCTCCCTCCCTCTCTCCTCTGTTCTGTTCTGTTCTGTTTGTTGATGAGACTGTGACCTCCATACAAACCCCCCAGTCTCCCTTCTCTAACACTACTGACATTTACAATGAGCAATGAAGAGGAGGAGGATGGGGGGATAGAGGGGGTAACAGTGTGTAAGTGGAGTCGGAGACAGAGAGAGGGAGAGGAGGAGAGACAGAGGGAGATAGATAGACGGGGACAGACAGAGGGAGGGAGAGGAG